>NC_092644.1:4331984-4631984 GCF_039555335.1 Amphiura filiformis | reverse complement strand
CTGTGTGCTTTAGTCTTAGTAGGTATGTAACTGTACAAATTTGGAAAATTATCCTGATGATGACGCAACAATGTTAATGGTATTGATAGAAACTTAATATGTCAACTATACCATTTTCTGACAATTCTGGCAATAATAATTCTATTGTTATTTACATAGGGCTTTTGTTTTTTGTTTCAAAAACTAATCGAGGTTATCCACTTTACTTGTGTGGTTCCCATAGTATTCCTCATTCAGACCAATTCAATGCACAACCTCGAGTTACCTGCATGACTTTGGCGGGCTATTTTGAAACAGTCATGGTTGCACATGCGGGTACTTCTTTTTGATAGTCCTAAACAAAGTATAGCAGTTGCTGATAGGATATGCAGCTTATATAACACGGATAACCTATATTACTGAATAAACTTAATCTTTGAATTTTATTTTATGCTCTCACTATGAGTTAAAGAGTACATGGATACGAATTCAACTTCATACAAAGAACATCCCCTATCTAAATACTATTGTATTTAAAATCCACACAACCCTGTGGAAGATTTTGAAGCACATAAGGTAGCTCAATTTGAAAATCACCCTTCCCCCTGTTATGTGGAAGATTTGTGTTACATATTTTTCAGAAGGTGTATGAAATTCAAATGAAGCTGCCTTACAAATGTATGTGCTCATTCCATTTGAAATTCATACTCCCTCTGTGGAAGATATTTCCAGAATCTTCCACAAGGGGAGTGTGGATTTTAAATAACCCAATGTACCTCTGTAGCAAAACCAGGAGAAATTGTTTTTGGAATCATTTCCCAAGAGGTCCCAACAGGACATTAATGTTAACTTTGCCAATTTTGTTTCTATCAATAAATGTGACATGATCAAGGGGAATGAGTCACATGTCGACCCTGGTCGAAAATGAGTTTTACACATGTTTCTAAAGAGGACATTTAGAGCTTTCAGAAACTGAAACCCCCATGTTGATACGACTTTCCTTTGTGAAGTTACGTCAATTTATCAATTGCTGAAAACAATATAAAACAAAAGAGTTTTAACACTTTCTTTGCCAATATCTCAAAATCAATATTAGCGACATCCGACTCATTGATCGTGTCACATATTGGATCATTGCAGGATATGCTTTTCTCTTGAATATTTGACATGACTTCTTCAAACTGAATATCGTCGTTGCACAGGAAAAATCTCATATGTGTCATCAGACCCTGAACATGTTTAAAGCAAAACCTCCTATGTAACCTGTTGGCAGTTTTGTTTTAAACATGTTCAGGGGCCACAAGCCAGTGGGCCCTGAACATGTTTAAAGCAAAACCTCCTATGTAACCTGTTGGCAGTTACATGTTCAGGGGCCACAAGTACATCGGGAGGTGTTTCCTGCCCAACAACGATATTATTATTTTTGTGGAAGAAAAAGACTAGACAATTTTTTAATATCATAGGACTTATTTCTGTAGAATATTATGCATTGATAGAGTAATTCACATTGTATATATATAATGCTGTATATACTTCAAATGATGTGCAATGTGTTAAGGCAATTGTATATTTTCCATAAATATACGCACACACACCAAATATGATACTGTATTGTTGATTGGGGTGGAAAGTCATGGTCAGCTGCTTCTATACCCTGTTGATATCACAACTTGCTATGTTTCAATGCCGTAATCTTTGCCATATGAGTAGTACATCTCCTGATATTCCCTCACTTGCCATGCAGCGGCCTTTTAACTGCAAATTTAAAGGAATGTACGCATTAACCACACATATACACATGGTGGCGTTCATCATACTGCTGGATACATATATATGTATGTATCTAACAGTCATATTGTCATTTGATTAAAAAATGTCCATGTAATGAAACTGCTTGTTTCTTTACTGGAAAAAATGGCTTGCCATATACAATTTTTCCCATATAGTTTGAGCTTAGCAAGTTGTTAATTTTCACAGGGAAATGTTCTTTTATTCAACTCTTGTAAATAATTGTTTAAATTAATCTATATGTTATTATAATTATATGCAATTTGTTAACTGTACTATTTAGTCAGCTTGTGAACCTTACTGTTTTCAGGCTTGTCAAGGTAGTAGCTGTGCTGTTGGTCTTTAAATAAGATTCTATCACATACCCCATGACCAAAAGTATGTATTATTTTGCTGTGACCAATTGAAAACAAGGCAAACATACACTGGGTTTCAGAAAAGAATGGCACTCCCTTGCTCATCCCAGATTGACGCGAGCGCCCTGTTAATGAGCGGCATACGTGGAGCTTTGCGTTCCCTTCAAGGACGCTGATCTGCGCCGACCAACGTTTTGATGCATAATCGGCCAATCAGATTATTGGTCTGTTGCTATGATTATCAGACAATTGATTTAGTCAATCAGAACCCTACTTCTGTGTTTACGCTCTGCACGCTCTCAAAATGTAAACAACTGCTGTTAGTCTTTTCTGCCAAAAACTGTAGTTGTCTCAGTTCTTATTACCCATATTATCTCAGCTGGGGTAGCCTTCTGGATTCAAAATTGCAGTTTTCCAACTGTATGTAGAAAGAACCGACTTATCTTCAGAAGTTTACTTATTTTCATATCACATCTTTGCAAAATCAGATTTATGCAAATAATTGTATGCAAATGTCTTGCAGCTACTTATTTCCATGTGCACAGGCGGGCGCTGCCACCCACATCAGTCCCTGGGAAAAATTCCAGTTTATTTAGTCTTTTTGATAACTTCACATGGTGTAGACTAGTGTAAGTTATAGTGGATATGTAATTGCAAGTTTGTGTGCGTACATGAACTGATAACTTGCAAGTGACTTGCATGCTTACAAAATTCCCATTAATGAGAATGATGGATTCAATTATTTCTTTTAAATTAAACAGATTTGATGTACACCAAGAACTGATATACACTCACTACTATAACGTGTGCTTATATATAGGGGTAATCAGTGTGTTTGACAGAATAGCATTAAATGGAGGACATTTTTATGTTGTTGGGTATTAGGATGTTTTTGTGTTTCTATCAAGCAGAATTTGCAGTAGGGCCTATATTAACCCCATGAGAACTACCTGCAGATTGGCCAAAAAAAAGTTTTCATTATCAGTTGGTCCAATCAGCAACATTGTTAGAATAATTTCACCACACAAAAAAATTTGGGTGAATTATTTGCAAAGCTCCATTCTGATTGGTGATTAAAGTGAAGATATCATGTAATTGACCAATCAGAGGCAATGTTAGATCGGCAGGTAGTGCTCAGGGGGGTAAAAAGAGACATTTGCATTGTTAACCACAATTTTCCCTTGAATTGAGATTTGGAAATGTGTAAACTTCTGAAATATAAAACAGTTTCATAACACTCATGATATATGGAGTTACATAGTACATGTTTGTATTATGTACCTGTATGGACAGAAGGAAAGCTGAATGGCTCATGGATTTAAGTTATCCTAAGTTTAATTGTATTGTTCTTACTTGCAGTTAAAAATAAAACCAGTACTCAAAGTTGGACTAGTTATTCTTAAGAGACTAGTCTTGAATTAGCGTAATGTTAAGCATTTGTGCAAACTATAATGCTTTGGTATAAAAACTTTAAAAATGATGTAGCCTAAAAATTGTGCAATATATATCAATTCATATGGTATTCTTTTTGTTGTTGTGAAATGGTGCTAAATGTTTCATAGATAGGCTATTTTAAATATGGGTGCACAAGTTAAAATGGGCACACAACCATACACAAAAACATATGTAACCACCAGCAACTGAGGACATCAACATACACTTTGTATCTTAAATATCCAACTGGGGACATACACATAAAGTATTATTCACCTAACCACATTAGCTCCAGTGTGTATGATCCTACCCCTCTTTTTTACAGTGCATTTTCATGCTATGTGCGATCCATCAACACTGTACAGCAAGTGTGGGCATACGTGCATGTAGTTCCCATGTATCCCCAGTTATATTGCACTGTTTTCTCATGTTTGTGTCCCCGACTGATGGTGTTTACAAAAGTTCACACACACACAAATACACACATATGGTATGCTGGTGCTGCATTAGTTTAAGGGAGTTATACATTATATTTTATCTAAACCATTCAAAAGGAGATTGTTGGCCAAAGAACATCGTTTCCCTCAATTTTGGACTAAATTGAAGGATTTAATTTTAATCTGCTGGCCAATGTTGAAACCATCTCTGTTGTAGTTTAATGTCTTTCGTTGATGTAGTAAAGTGGAGAATTCGCTGTCGTAGTGTATCTTAGTAACCATTGGTTACTGCTCCAAACCTGGGCTCATACACATGTTCCGAAGTTTTATATGCCATAGGCTTTGTGTTGTGATCATTTCGGTCAGTGGTTCGTAACAAAGAAAGCGTGATCCAGTTGACCTAGCAACGGTCATATTCTAACGTGCACTACGACAGCGAATTGAGGATGCTAGTTCTAAAAGGGGGTTAAGTCACAAAATCATGAAAATGGAAGTAGTACATATCAGTTTCTGCTACAGCGGGGTTATCTACACCATCCATGCAAGTTTTGTTGATTGAAACTACATGGATATAACAACCACCTTGCATTGAAACTACATTAAGCAATCTTCTTTTCCATTTTTTTTATTAACTTAACCCCCTTTGAGAACTAGCATCTTTTATTTCACAAACAACAGAGAGATGAAGGATTTGTATTTATATTTGAAGCTTTGTTTTTCCTCTCCATCTGTGTAAACTATTTTGGTCATGTATTATTTGTTTACAATTCGTATACACTTGTTATATAAAGCATGAATATCAGTATGATATTATGTTATCCAACTAATACTGAGTCTGTTATTACACATACCAGAAGTCAATTGAATTTGGGGTGCTATCAAATTTGTTTTATTACAAGTGTAATTGGGTCATTCAATTTAAAAAGATGTATATCAAAAATGATTTAAAATTATTGAAGTGACTGTTAAATTTAACCATGTCTTAATTACACAAGCTTGTTATGTTTACCATTGTAGTAACACTTTGCTCTTGGAGTTGGACATAAACATTTGTGACGTGTCATGTCAAAAGGAGACACTTTTGGGCAGGATCGTAAATGGAGAAATAGCCAAAAATCTGCCCGGGTGATTTTTTCACAATTTGGGTTTGTTGCGAATGTTATTAATGTTTAAAATATTGTCTGATAGTTTCAGACCAGAATATAACTGGCATCTTGTATTTTTGAGACATTTTTCAAGGTAATTCCTACTCTCTATCTCAACATTGTCAATATTATTTTTAAAGGCTGATATCTCAATTTCCAATTTTATAATACCATAACTTACGAACTCAATATCTTCGCTTAGGAATGTCCGATTTCATTGGGGAAAACGGCGTTGTGGAGCAAAATATCTCTACATTTAAGATAATTATGTAAAAACCTCAAAATTGATAAACTGCCCAAAAGTGTCTCCTTTTGACATGACACATCACATTTCTGAATGCAACTCGGAATTATATACAATTTTATATGTAAGGTTTAGAATTTGGGGAGGGACCAGATTGAAATATATGGAAAAAGGCTGATGATCTTTTGTTTATATAAAATATAATATGTTAAACCTCATCTTTATGTTTTTTTGTTGCAATACTACTTTTGTAATACAGTATCATTGCTTTTTGTTTTAGAAAAGTTATTCCTGCGTACCAAGGCTGAACCACAACTATCTTTCTTTTGCAATGCCACATATTCAATCCTTTTCCATATACAGTGGAAACTCATTAACACGGTTGTGCGAATTCAAATTTTACTTCTTGTTATCAGGAGTTTGTGTTATCCAGTTCTAATAACATGTGAAATGTATGCTTGGGAATGTAAAACATACTTCTTGTTATCAGGAACTTCATGTTAAGAGGGTTCGTGTTAACGAGTTGCCACTGTACTAGGTAAATAGTTATAATCGTATGTAGTGCTGAATGAATATGAAAGATGGACCCAATCCACATGAGTGTGTTTTTTCCTGTCAATTACGATTGTGTCATAATCGTATTACAAAATTAGTATCGTGTGTCCGCTCAATGTTGTCGGCATACAACAATTGTGTCCTGATCATTCTCAATCCCATCATTGGGCTGGTTTGCAGCATGATCGTGTTCATATTACACCTTTTTCATAGGGCATCCACTGAATGAACATGTAGCAAGATCATGTGCGTCACCCTATTGAAATAGGTGCCTCAACTACAACAAAAGTCAACATGATTGTATTTTGTCCATACACCATATTCATTATCTTACTCCCACTTGTTACAAAGTGATGCTGTGCATTACTTCGATGCATCTGCTCATGATGACAATCAGTCCCTACTCAAAATTTGTTTGCTCTTCTATGCATTGCATGCATTTTATGTGACTTTAAATGGTGTGATTTCTAATATGACAAAATTTAGCACAAAAATAATTCTATGTAAATCTTGTTTCTTCAATGTTCACCTTGGACCATTGTATTTTGAATCATTGTTGTTGCTGATGTTACAATTGATGTTAAAGCTTGTTACGACATGTAGTAATCTGTAGATAGATACATTGTATCCCTTTATATGGAATGGTTCAGATGCAAATATATTTCCATTCTTGGAAATTCTTCAGAATATAACTGTTGTGTCCATTATTTCTTTGCCTCATTTGTTAATTTTTTTTAGTCAAACATATGTAAGCATACATGTACATGCACTCTCAAAAACTTACTCTTAGGCCAAAATAAATAATTTGATTGCTTGTCCATAGATCACTTTCTTTTTTTCCCAGCACTAAAAGTAAAGTATAATGTGAAGTACTTGTTTGTATGAAAACACTCACTGACAACAGAATTTCCACCAAAGACAAATTCACGGTATGGGGAGTAAGCATCTGTGTGCAATGTGTGTAGACCTGTATCATGTGGCAGTTATCTCCACGGCAAATTTGCCACGACCCCTACCTGTCTAAAACCGGATTAGCGGTACCATGAACCATTTTATGGTATATCAATTACTGTCCACGTGACAAATCCAACCATTTAGCGATGGACATGTAGCATGTACTCGAGTATTCACTGCCTTATGCAAACACATTAATTTAGTTGACAGGATTCACGCACACGATCAATACTGCCAATAGAAGTCATGCACAAGGCGTGCATCTTATTTTGGGCATGGAGCTTGTTTATGTGTATAAAAGTGTTACTCATCCAAAGGGGTTGGCGATTGTGCTGAAGGTCCAATGAAATTGATTTATTAATGACAACACAGAGAAACGATAGACCTTTATAGACATGTGGGTTCCTAAGGGGTGGGGCTTCTTGGTTACCTTGCAGCGGCTGCACTAAAAAGTCAGCAAGTTTGATACATGGCTGGTAAAAACTTGGCACTGAATTTGCACGTAAAAGTGTGACAAAATGTCATAACTTTCAGATGGCATCGGTCTACACAAATGTTCGCCGCACCCATGATCATGATAGGTATTTCTTATTGAAAATATATAAGAATAAATTCCCTACGCAGTGATATGAGTTCCTAAGATTTTGAGCAAGTATATTTGATACAACAGTGCTAACTAGCTAGTCGGCTATACCTTCAACACAGGCTCAAAATTTGAGGTCACGCTCTAATTACAAGGTAAGTGTGTTGCGTGTATAGGAAAACGGACAGTATGTGCAGTATGTTGGAACTAATGTATAATATCATGTGTGCATTGTATGATTTCAATGTATATTTTTATGGGGAGTAAGCAGTTTGTAATGTGTGTAGACTTGTATTGGAAGTAATTCAACTAACTGTACAATTGTATGGGGAGTAAGCAGTGTGTAGCCTTGTATGGAAACTAATGTATGATATCATGGTTTCTGTCTGTACAGTGTGCATAGGGAGAAAGTATGATTTCAACTGTACAATTGTATGGGGAGTGTGCATCTGTGTGCAATGTGTATAGACTTGTATTGGAATTAATGTATGATATATATCATGGTTTCTGTATGTACAGTGTGCATAGGGAGACAGTATGATATCATGATTCCAACTACAATTGTATGGGGAGTAAGCATCTGTGTGCAATGTGTGTAGACTTGTATTGGAACTAATGTATGATATCATGGTTTCTGTCTGTTTACAGTGTGCATAGGGAGAAAGTATGCTATCATGATTCCAACTGTACAATTGTATGGGGAGTGTGCATCTGTGTGCAATGTGTGTAAACTTGTATGGGAACTAATGTATGATATCATGGTTACTGTCTGTACAGTGTACACAGGGAGAAAGTATGACATGATTTCAACTGTATTATTGTATAGGGAGTGCATCTGTGTGCAATGTGTGTAGACTTGTATGGGAACTAATGTATGATATCATGGTTTCTGTCTGTACAGTGTACACAGGGAGAAAGTATGACATGATTTCAACTGTATTATTGTATAGGGAGTGCATCTGTGTGCAATGTGTGTAGACTTGTATGGGAACTAATGTATGATATCATGGTTTCTGTCTGTACAGTGTACACAGGGAGAAAGTATGACATGATTTCAACTGTATTATTGTATAGGGAGTGCATCTGTGTGCAATGTGTGTAGACTTGTATGGGAACTAATGTATGATATCATGGTTTCTGTCTACAGTGTGCATAGTATGATATCATGATTCCAACTGTACAATTGTATGGGGAGTAAGCATCTGTGTGCAATGTGTGTAGACTTGTATTGGAACTAATGTATGATATGGTTTCTGTCTGTACAGTGTGCACAGGGAGAAAGTATGCTATCATGATTCCAACTGTACAATTGTATGGGGAGTAAGCATCTGTGTGCAATGTGTATAGACTTGTATTGGAACTAATGTATGATATCATGGTTTCTGTCTGTACAGTGTGCATATGGAGAAAGTATGATATCATGATTTCAACTACAATTGTATGGGGAGTAAGCATCTGTGTGCAATGCGTGTAGACTTGTATGGGAACTAATGTATGATATCATGGTTTCTGTGTGTACAGTGTGCATAGGGAGAAAGTATGATATCATGATTTCAACTGTACACTTGTATGGGGAGTAAGCATCTGTGTGCTATGTGTGTAGACTTGTATTGGAACTAATGTATGATACCATGGTGTACAGTGTGCATAGGGAGAAAGTATAATATCATGATTTTAACTGTACAATTTTATGAGGAGTCAAGCATCTGTGTGCTATGTGTGTAGACTTGTATGGAAACTAATATATGATATGGTTTCTGTGTGTACAATGTGCATAGGGAGAAAGCATGATATCATAATTCCAACTGTACAATTTGTATGGGGAGTAAGCATCTGTGTGCAATGTGTGTAGACTTGTATGGGAACTAATGTATGATATCATGGTTTCTGTCTGTACAGTGTGCATAGGGAGAAAGTATGATATCATGATTCCAACTGTACAATTTGTATGGGGAGTAAGCATCTGTGTGCAATGTGCGTAGACTTGTATTGGAACTAATGTATGATATCATGGTTTCTGTCTGTACAGTGTGCACAGGGAGAAAGTATGCTATCATGATTCCAACAGTACAATTGTATGGGGAGTAAGCATCTGTGTGCAATGTTTGTAGACTTGTATTGGAACTAATGTATGATTTCATGGTTTCTGTGTGTACAGTGTGCATAGGGAGAAAGTATGATATCATGATTTCAACTGTACAATTGTATGGGGAGTAAGCATCTGTGTGCTATGTGTGTAGACTTGTATTGGAACTAATGTATGATATCATGGTTTATGTCTGTACAGTGTGCACAGGGAGAAAGTATGATATCATGATTCCAACTGTACAATTGTATGGGGAGTATGCATTTGTGTGCAATGTGTGTAGACTTGTATGGGAACTAATGTATGATATCATGGTTTCTGTCTGTACAGTGTACATAGGGAGAAAGTATGCTACCATGATTCCAACTGTATAATTGTATGGGGAGTGTGCATCTGTGTGCAATGTGTGTAGCCTTGTATGGGAACTAATGTATGATATCATGGTTTATGTCTGTACAGCGTGCATTGGGAGACAGTATGATATCATGATTCCAACTGTACATTTGTATGGGGAGTAAGCATCTGTGTGCAATGTGTGTAGACTTGTATTGGAACTAATGTATGATATCATGGTTTCTGTCTGTACAGTGTACATAGGGAGAAAGTATGCTATCACGATTTCAACTGTACAATTTGTATGGGGAGTAAGCATCTGTGTGCAATGTGTGTAGACTTGTATGGGAACTAATGTATGATATCATGGTTTCTGTCTGTACAGTGTACATAGAAAGAAAGTATGCTACCATAATTCCAACTGTACAATTGTATGGGGAGTGAGCATCTGTGTGCAATGTGTGTAGACTTGTATGGGAACTAATGTATGATATCATGGTTTCTGTCTACAGTGTGCATATAGGGAGAAAGTATGATATCATGATTCCAACTGTACAATTGTATGGGGAGTAAGCATCTGTGTGCAATGCGTGTAGACTTGTATGGGAACTAATGTATGATATCATGGTTTCTGTCTGTACAGTGTGCATAGGGAGAAAGTATGATATCATGATTTCAACTGTATTATTGTATAGGGAGTGCGTCTGTGTGCAATGTGTGTAGACTTGTATGGGAACTAATGTATGATATCATGGTTTCTGTCTACAGTGTGCATATAGGGAGAAAGTATGATATCATGATTCCAACTGTACAATTGTATGGGGAGTAAGCATCTGTGTGCAATGCGTGTAGACTTGTATGGGAACTAATGTATGATATCATGGTTTCTGTCTGTACAGTGTACACAGGGAGAAAGTATGACATGATTTCAACTGTATTATTGTATAGGGAGTGCATCTGTGTGCAATGTGTGTAGACTTGTATGGGAACTAATGTATGATATCATGGTTTCTGTCTACAGTGTGCATAGGGAGAAAGTATGATATCATGATTCCAACTGTACAATTGTATGGGGAGTAAGCATCTGTGTGCAATGCGTGTAGACTTGTATGGGAACTAATGTATGATATCATGGTTTCTGTCTGTACAGTGTGCATAGGGAGAAAGTATGATATCATGATTTCAACTGTACAATTGTATGGGGAGTGTGCATCTGTGTGCAGACTTGTATTGGAACTAATGTATGATATCATGGTGTCTGTCTGTACAGTGTGCATAGGGAGAAAGTATGCTATCATGATTCCAACTGTACAATTGTATGGGGAGTAAGCATACTGTGTGCAATGTGTGTAGACTTGTATGGGAACTAATGTATCATGGTTTCTGTATGTACAGTGTGCATAGGAAGAAAGTATGATATCATGATTTCAACTGTACAATTGTATGGGGAGTAAAGCAGTATGCAGACTTTTTATTAGACGTACAATATTGTATGTAACATATCTACGTTATTTAATCTATTGCCATTCTATTTCCAGTAATGTTTAAGTTCTAACGAATGTTTGATGACGTAAAATTGATAATATATTTCTACCAGATATTATACGTAACATATTATCGATTTTACGTCATCAAACATTCGTTAGAACTTAAACATTACTGGAAATAGAATGGCAATAGATAAAATAACGTAGATATGTTACATACAATATTGTACGTCGAATACTCAGAGTCTGCATACTGCTTAAGCATCTGTGTGCAATGTGTGTAGACTTGTATTGATCCAATCATATCCATTGAGGTAATTTTGAAATTTAACTATCAGCCTCAGTGGCAGGTGAGATTGGATAAGAATGTCTTTTATCCTGACCTAAAATAGCCAGACTATTACAGAAAATATTTTGATAGATTGACAACTGAAAGACCTCTTAGCCTTACCAAAGTCAAATTATGATTAAACCTCAACCTAAGACAACTCCGACAAAGAATCAAAAGTAAAACACTTGATACATGGCAATAAATACAATTTTATTGCATTGGCATACATATATAACATATTAATTCTTTCAACACAAAAGTTCAATTTTGTACAGTTATAGGGTGGGTTACTACATCACAACACAACTTCTGCATTGAAACACACAAGCATACATGGATCAGAAGACCTTAAGGCCTCGTATCCATAGGCTGTTCCCTTGTGGCGTGTGCCCTTGTTCCCTGTTTACTTTTCCCCATGTGACCTGCCACACAGACAACGAACCTTTGTTTTGCTTAGTGGCCGCTACGGTTCGTTGTGGGGAAAAGTAAACACGGAACAAGGGCACACGCCACAAGGGAACAGCCTATGGATACGAGGCCTTAAGGGGACAATGCCTTGTCTAGTGCATATATAAATGAATGTATACAATCATAGGGATACTGGGATGTGATTACATACAGCAATTTTTCACACAATGAGTGAAAAAATATCTCTTACAGTGACACACCCTCATCCCACCATATCCATTGATGTACTTTTAAAAATTTACTATCATTAATTATTATCAACGGGGACACCATGTCAGTCCAAAACACTGTCAATCCGAACTGTCAGTCCAAAAACCTGTTAAGGTTACCCCTAACCCCAACAGGTTTTTGGACTGATGAGGGTTCAGGTTGACGGTGTTTTGGACTGACAGGGATGGAGACCCCATTATCAACAGCCTCAGTGACAGTTGAGATTGGATAAGAATTTCTTTTCCCTCGGCCCAAAGGCTAACAATAAATTGCCCACTTGATTGTTGAGTGTCCTTTTCCCTTGTTCTTTATCATCAAATCTGTTTCTCATTTCTCTTTCCATATAGGCCAGCATGCTGCGCTTTTATGTGACCTGTTAGGTACCTTTTTCAAAATTGTTTCAAAATAGCCCGCCAAAGTCATGCAGGTAACTCCGAGGTCGTGCATTGAATTGGTTTGAATGAGGAATACTATGGGAACCAGCGCCTTTTGTTAGAAGTCACGCATGAGTAAAGTGGATAACCTCTATACATAAATGGATGTATACAATCATAGGGATACTGGGATGTGATTACATACAGCAATTTTTCACACAATGAGTGAAAAAATATCTCTTACAGTGACACACCCTAATCCGACCATATCCATTAAGGTAATTTTAAAAATTTACTATCATTAATTATTATCAACGGGGACACCCTGTCAGTCCAAAACACTGTCAATCCGAACCGTCAGTCCAAAAACCTGTTAAGGTTACCCCTAACCCCAACAGGCTTTTGGACTGATGGGGGTTAGGGTTGACGGTGTTTTAGACTGACAGGGAGACCCCATTATCAACAGCCTCGGTGACAGTTGAGATTGGATAAGAATTTCTGTTCCCTCTGCCCAAAGGCTAACAATAAATTGCCCACTTGATTGTTGAGTGTCCTTTTCCCTTGTTCTTTATCATCAAATCTGTTTCTCATTTCTCTTTCCATATAGGCCAGCATGCTGCGCTTTTATGTGACCTGTTATGTACCTTAGGGGTAATATTTTGGATTTTGGAGATTGTACATTGTATGTTAATTTGTTAGAAATGAAATAAGCTTTAAAATGATACCATTCTGGTTTTCATAGTGGTTTCTATTGTGAAGATATGAAGAAAACACAAGTGAATTTTTTTCATTAATATCTCGAAACTAGTCTGCATAAGGTACATTTGCTGTAACGTATCACATGTAAGCCTGGGATTGGGCATTTTGTTTGTGCCTGGTCCCATCAGCATTCAAGTGTGTCTCCACATGGAGCAACCGTTTAAACAAATTCACCCAGTAACCAATCATACTGCTGCTGAAATCCCAAACATACTAGGCTGCATTATGAACTGATACAATGGCAATTCTCCAAAGTATTTTAATATTTTTGCCAGGAACTCGGACACTTTTCACCTGGCTGGATCATGATATATTCAGAGTGACAAACTTGTATTTGTATATTATCACAAGCTTGTAGGCTGAACTACATATTGTTCTCTTATTCCCAGCAGTGGCGGCACTAGGAATTGTTTTGGCAGGGGATGGGGGGTGGTAAAGTGAATTTCAGGGGGGTTGGGGCAAAATCAACAAATTTTGCACAAAATAGCCACAAAAAATTAAATTGTTCATAATTTTGTTTTTACTGGGGGGAAACAAGGGGACAAGAGTTCTGACTGGGGGTCATTTCCATGGCCCCTGTGGCACCGCCACTGATTACCAGGGGTGCATTTCACTGTTACAGCACATTGTAAGCCTAGTAACTGGTGGCATGTCCAAATTTATTGTAAATATTACATTCAAATCTTATGAAAGAATTACAATGAGTTCCAGACTTACCATTGGGTTGGGAGTTATGATGTGCCCTGAATGTCAGTGAAATGCACCCTGCTTGGTGCACGTAAAGAACCTTTTGTGGAAAGCAACTGTTTTGATGCTAAGCTGAAGTTTGGGTACCAATCAAAGATGTAAATCAATAATGCACACACAAAGACAATTTAAAATTGCATTTTTGTTTGGATCTGTTTCTAGCTGAAACTCAATGCACAGTATTGGTATCAGGGCTTGACTTTTACACATGTATGCCCGCACATACTTTTGCCGTTGGACGTGTAACTTGTCGGGCGTGTAAGTACAAGCCCGACTGGCATGTGGAATTTTGATGCTCATTTGGCAGTTTAGCCTAAAAAATGCCAATTTTTGCTCTCTTTGTGCAAATTTGTTCCACTTTTGCACCACAATTTTAGCTTCAATATGGCAAAAAGTGGTTTTGGTATGCTTTAATTGATCCCAATATGTTGTAGCAGTGCTGTTCCTGCTACGCAAAGCTAAAATAAATGACAGTTGAACAAATTCAAGGTACTTTCCCACCAGCTATTCTGTTTATTTTACAGTCCGTTAAACACCTGATAATCTTCCATATTTCCTCCCTACCTATAGTTTACATTACTAGCATTGCACAAAGAATAGGGCTACCTATTACCCTAGTTTACACCTGTTATGCTTATATAATATATGAGGGCCAATGTATTTACCACTACACAGTACCTTATATGTACAGGTTTATTAAATCTACAGTAAATGTTACACTATTTGTGCAGTGATTTGGAGTTATTCTATATATGGCATGGGTAAAATTTCTAAAATTAGTTAACCCTATGAGAACTACCTGCCAATTGGCCAAAATGAATATTGTGTCCAATTTTGAACCAATCAAGGAGGGTATTAATAATATTATCTGCAAATACAAGTTTGACCATAAGTAGTTTAAAGCCTAGTCATAATTGGCAACTGAAATGAGCATTTCAAGTTATCAACCATTCTTAGTCAGTGGGAGTGGTCTAGTTCGTAGACACATTTTTGATTGGACAATCACAAGATTTCGGGTGCCGTTTATCAGGCCGTAGACAACCCCACGTCATCATGCGTCTTGATAATGCTTTACACGCTTGTAGAGGTGCGGCGTATGTATCGCGCTGTATCGTGAGACTAGTGCGGAATACGCGACGCTAGCAGTCACAGCGCAACAGAATACGTGAAAGTTGTAAACAAGTTTCGTTAACTTTATAATGAGGGGAGTTTTTATGACGGTAACTTAGTTTTTGCTTTAAAAAAATTGTTTACAGTTATTAAAATAATATTTACATACATACATACATATTGAACATTTATAAAGCGCTGCTACATTAAGAGCGTAGCGCTACACACAATATTGAAGGTGGCAAAAGGCCAAAATATAAACACAAGCAAAATATATACAGAGCAACAGAACAATTAGGAAGATTTATACAAATGTGTCTTTAAAGCCTTCTTAAAAACAGCAAGTGATGCAGATTCACGGATTTTGATCGGCAGTCGATTCCACATTCTGGGAGCATTATAGTAGAAGGCCCCGCTCAGCAGACTTCAGCAATTTAGATGTATTGTGCTCTGTCAGTCGTGTGGTGTCAGATGCTGAGCGCAGTCCAGCTCTACCAGGTTGATTGAGAGTGATACAAGAGGAGATGTAATTGGGAGCCGTATGATTCAGGCATTTGTAAACAAATAAAAGTACTTTAAACACAATTCTTTTTTCCACAGGCAACCAATGCAGTTCTTCCAAACATGGAGTTGCATGATCTTGTTTACGGACTTGACATATCATCTTCGCAGCCCAGTTCTGGATGCGTTGAATACGCTGAATGTCAGTTTTGTTTGACCCTAGGAGCAGTCCATTGCCATAGTCTATTTTAGACAAGATGAGGGCACGGATGACAAGATGGCAAGTATCACGATCAAGACACCTACGGATCCTAGAAAGGTTTCGAAGATGATATGTCAAGCTGGCGCCGGCATCCACTACTCGGCATCCACTACTCAAATGTCAAGCTGCGCCGGCATCCACTACTCAAAATATTGGACCTGCCTGTCGTCTATCACACGGTAGAGGATAGGCAAAATAAAAATTCCTATCGTTTATTCTCTAAATCAGAAATGCTGTTAGATGACCAGTAGTGTCCAGGGGATTAATCTTGGCATAGTTCAAGTTCAGCGAGTTATGTTTATTCCCTACAATGGGCTATTCCATTTAAAATCCACCCCCCTGTGGAAGATTTAGCTAAAGTCTTCCACAGAGGGGATATGAGTTTCGAATAGAAGAGACAATTGGGTAACTTCCATTTGAAATACTCACTCCAGTTGTAGAAGATATAGGTAAAGCCATAATACAGGGGGAGTATGGGTTTCAAAATGATTAACCCCGACCAATTACATAGAAAAACATACTGGATTTCAACTGGAATAGCCCTGTCCAACATGGTAGATATTAATTACACACAATTAATAGTGGGCTTTATGAAACCTGCCAGTACATTATTAAGCAGCGGATAGCATGATTGATAAGTTTCCTTAACCCCATGAAAACTACCTGCCTATTGGTCAAAAAGGAGTTTTCAGTATCAATTGGTCCAATGAGCCACATTGTTAAGAATAATTTTACCATCTGAAAAATCAAGGTGAATTATTTGCAAAACTCCATTATGATTGGTGATTAAAATGAAGATGTCATGTAATTGACCAATCAGAGGCAATGTTAATTCGACAGGTAGTGCTCAGGGTTAACTTTGAAATACCATTAACAACACTGGTTACAGCCAAACTTGGAATTCCAACCATGAAATGATGACATCTCAGGTGTACTCGCAAAGGCTTAAATGGGATTTACGGAAAAGGTCAATACTCGTAACAGGACACATGGACCATTTCAAAAACCTTGTAGGTGAACTCATACATCCGTACATATATTATTTAAAGCAACCACATAAACTCTAAAAGAGAGCACTGTGGTTGATTAACCCCATGAGAACTACCTGCCGATTCACTAAAAAGAAGTTTTTGTTATCAATTGGACCAATCAGCAACATTGTTAGAATAATTTCACCACACAAAAAATTGGGGTGAATTATTTGCAAAAGCTCCATTCTGATTGGTGATTAAAATGAAGATATCATGTAATTGACCAATCAGAGGCAATGTTAATTCGACAGGTAGTGCTCAGGGTTAACTTTGAAATACCATTAACAACACTGGTAACAGACAAACTTCGAATTCCAACCATGAAATGATGACATCTCAGGTGTACTCGCAAAGGTTTAAATGGGATTTACCGAAAAAGTCAATACTCAGAACAGGGCGCATGGACCATTTCAAAAACCTTGCAGGTGAACTCATACATACATCCGTACATATATTATTTAAAACCACATAAACCCTAAAAGGGAGTAGTGTGGTTGATTAACCCCATGAGAACTACCTGCTGATTGGCCAAAAAGAAGTCTTCATTATCAATTGGACCAATCAGCAACATTGTTAGAATAATTTCACCACACAAAAAAATTGGGGTGAATTATTTGCAAAGCTCCATTGTGATTGGTGATTAAAGTGAAGATAACATGTAATTGACCAATCAGATGCAATGTTAGATCAGCAGGTAGTGCTCAGCTCAGGGGGTTAAGTCACATTAATCAAACAACATTCTCCAGTTTCTATTTCACATGTATTAAACAGTATGTAAGATTATGACATGCTTCAGCAACTATGAAACATTGGGACTATTTCAGTTGAAATCCAAATACCCCTATGGAAGACACAACCTTAATCTCACCCACCGTGAGTGTGAATTTCAAATGGCTTTACCTGAATGGGCGACTCTTTTTGAAATTCACATTCTCTGTGTGGGAGATTAAGGTCATGTCTTCAACAGGGGGTGTAAGGATTTCAACCACAATGGCCCATTATTCTTGCAGACTACGGTCAACGGTAATATCTGTAATATACAATAAAAATAGGTATTTTGTATTATGTTATGGACAAACAAAGCACTTAGCACAACTGAGTGTGTAAGGTCGGTGACAACTCTCTAGTCCGAAAGTTCGCTAGTCCGAACACGTAATTTACCATTCGCTAGTCGGAATTCTGGGAAAGGCTCGCTAGTCAGAATATCTGGTTCTCTAGTCTGAAGGTTTGCTAGTCCGAATGATAAAGAAGGTTCTCTAGTCCGAACATAGAATACGGCTTGCTAACCCTAACCCTTACCCCAACCCTAACTCTAAATGTAACCCTAACATTAACCCTTATTCTATAGTCGGACTAGAGAACCTTCGGATTAGCAAACATAATTCAGTTTTCGGACTAGCGACCCTTCGGACTAGAGACTAGAGAGAAGTCACGGTAAGGTCACACAAACTGTTATAGAATTATGTACAGGTACATTGCTTATTTACTGAATACAAAAATGTGTAGGCATAAAATGGATCCAACTTAAACATATGAAATGATTCATTCAACTAAATAAATAGAAAATTTGTACGACCAAAACGGTGAAGGAGCACTGGGTGGTTTCTGAGTAAGTTGTAGAAAATCATAACATTTTTATCATTGAAGCTGATGAAAGACAAGAACACTACAAATGGAACATTTTTACTTTTACCGTATTTTCAATTAAAGGAGTATTTACGTGATCCTAGCATCCTCTTTTTTATGATATTTTTAGTTATGCATGTATTACAATGCTCCACAGGCCAGTGATCTGGTATACAATATTTTTGCTAAACGATTTAATATGCAAGAAATTTTTTGCACATAAACATTATGTAACCAGAGGTTTCCAGTGGTGTACAAATCTCAACTTTTTTAAAGAAAAGTCGGGGATGATGCAGTGGATCACAAAATGCCCTTTTAAAAATAATATTATTTCTAACTTTTTCCTTTCAGCTTTTAGACATGGGTTTTATTTTTACATTTTAAATAAGGTGACATTGTCACAATTGAACACAAACTTTTGTTAACTTTTACGTTTAGTTTCATATTATTTGCATAAGTACTAGGGGAGCTGCAACTCTGAATAAGAGAGCTCTGACTTTGTATTATACCAAGTCAGAGCTCTCTTATAATGTGTTATTCAATTTAAAATCCACACTACCCCTGTGGAATTAACACATTAGCAGCTCCATTTTTAAACTCACCCTCCCTCATTGGAAGATTCAGGTTGAATCCTCCACAGAGGGTGTATGAAATTCAAATGGAGCTGCCTAATGTGCTATTCCATTTGAAATTCATACTCCCCATGTGGCGGATATTTCCAAAATCTTCCACAGGGGGCGTGTGAATTTTAAATGGAATAGCCCTGTGCAAAAATTATACTTCAGGAAACTGGCCACTTTGGATTGTCACGACAGGGACCAAAATTGTGTACATTTTGCTGTAAAGGCTAGAAATGTAAATATAATCAGAAACTTAAGCCTTTGCAAAGGTTAGCATGAGTAGCACTTAGTGTGCATGACTAGTACAATGCTTTATGCATATCGCAAACATGCACACATCAAAGCATGCTGGGTCCAATAAATCAGAAGGTACGCTACAATGGGCTATTCCAGTTGAAAAGCACACTACCCCTGTGGAAGATTTTGGAAATATGTTCCACAGCGGGAGTATGTTTTTCAAATGTAATCGGTCAGGGTTAATCATTTTGAAACCCATATTCCCCCTGTATTACGACTTTACCAATATCTTCCACAATTGGAGTGAGTATTTGACACTCGTACTCCCTCTGTAGCCCATTTAACATGCAAGCACTCAACCTTGTCTAACACAAAATATTGATAAGTTCAGGCACTTGCCATTGATTTAGACCTTTCTGATGTGTCGGAAGTCCTTGAAAATCATAGTTTACGCTTGGATTGGATTATATCTTCAGCGTACATTGAAATCTTTACTCCTAATGCTACTTGTCCTCATGTACAGGTTGAGGCTTTTGTTTGCTTTGTTTTTAAATGTCAATGCTATTGTCCTGCCTTCCTTGTAGGGACAATTTCAAAATTACAAAGCCCTAAATGTGACACCAAGCAAGGAGGGCAACAATTGGTTTCACTGCAAAAGATAAATATGATCATGTTGCCCTCACTGTTCATCACAATACAAAAGGGACAGTTTCTAATAGTCTGTGATTAGTCTCTATGCAGAACATATACAATGTACAGCAATATGCAGCGTTCACAAACATGAGCCAATTGAAATCCAGCAATTATCTGCCTAACAATGGGCCATTCCATTTAAAATCCACACAACCCCTGTGGAAGATTTTGGAAATATCTTCCACAGGGGAGTATGAATTTCAAATAGAATTGCCACATTAGGAAGCCCCATTTGAAATCCATACACCCTCTAAGACAAGATTCAACCTGGATCTTCCACCGAGGGAGGGAGAGTTTCAAATGGAGCTGCCAATGTGTTCATTCCATTTGAAATTCATACTCCGCCCTTTGGAAGATATTTCCAAAATCTTGACACAGGGGTAGTGTGGATTTTAAATGGAATGGCCCAATTGGCTCTTAACAATTGATTCCAAATAAGTACCAGGCTTCCACAAATGACACTGTTATCACATGGTCCCATAATTTAATTAAAATCTAGATTACATGGTGACAATTGATACTGAATTATACAGCACAGGCTTGGTCAGTAATACATGGAGCAGTATGCACAGCAAAACATGACACCGGTGTAATATCGCAAAGCATTATCATGTGTTTCTTACAACTCTCTCAAAACATCAGGCTCAATGCGTAGTACATGTCAATAAATACAATTGCAAATGCATATAAACAGTTTTGCATCAAATCTTTGTACAATATGAACTAGCATTTTATCTTATATAAGAAATGTGCATGACCTTGTTTAAAACCATCTTCAGAAATACCTTCCTTTCGTAATTTAAAATTTAATTACATGTAATTGGACAAGTAATAGCGTAAAACCTTGTCAATGTTTCGCCTTTCGCTTTAAAACCACAATTTGGCACTCAGTATAGGTAAAAATCTTAAACACAGCCAAATTCCTTGTTAGCCGTTACCTTACCGGATCCCAACAAATCGGAACTCCAATAAAGTAGGAATTTGGTTGTGTAACAGGGACAGGTTGCAACCATACATGACAAATGCATACTATACATTCTTCACTTTGTTCAATGTACGTCATTCAAAACACAAACAAGGCTCCGTTTGAAATACAAGGAACCAGAAAATTGTCATTATATGGAATGTAGTCGTCTCTGTCCTTCTGATCAAGTGGCACAAGTTTCAGGCTTGTTACCTTTCGATACAAATATCCATAACACATCTGGCGTAACATTAGCTATTAAATATACACACAATATCCAGAGAGATTTATAAACAATATACTCTCTCACAAAAATATGGAGATGCTTCTTAATACATTATAATCAGTACTTGCTTAGCCAGCAAACAATATTTTGATAATATCACAAAAGCTTACACTTTTTACATAGTACACACATTGCTTTATTCCTTTTTCTGCGTGGAAGGCTCCTTGAGGGCAGTCTTCTGCGTCGTTGCCTCCTTCAGAGTTGTAAACGTCTTGGTCAACCAGCTGTTGGTACGCGACGACTGGATCTCTCCCACGGCAGAATTCAACTGGTGCTCCAGATCCTGCGATTTGCATTCTGACTCCACCAGCTGCAGTTTGGTCTGGGCAAGCTCCAACTCCAGTTCCCGGATTAGGGTCTGTGCCGCGGCGAGATCCGGTTCCACTCGTTCATTTAATTCATCCGGATCTAACGGGTTGATGATCAATTTGCCGTCTTCATTGAAGAATTTGGAACATGTGTCGCAATCTTGGACCTTAACCTGTTTGAGAATAACGTAAATATGGAATAGCATGAATTTGTATCTTCTCTGGTATAACAATCTATTGCTTCTTGCATCTTTGTCTACTTCCACATTACTGTGTATTTGGTCAGTGGAAGGTTATGAAACACAGTGTTGCCAAAACTTTTCAGCACCAAGACCAGGGCCGTTCCGACCATTAGGCCAGGTAAGGCGGTTGCCTAGGGCGGCAAACGCAGAGGGGCGCAAAAAGAAGAAGAAGAAGAAGAAGGGGTCGAAAAAAGAAAAAACGTGAATGGAGAAAGAGAAGGGAAGAAAAAATGAGGCGGATAAAAAGAAAAATTGCGAAGAAAAATAAATGATATCATGTGTATTATTCTTAATTTGTGTAAGTGGTGGTGGACGGAAGTACTTCGATGGGGGTCGTGTCCGGTCCCTCCAAAATACTAAGGGCCAAAGAAGAACAAAAAGTGGGATTAAAAAAATACAGAAAAGAAGGAAAACGGTCGTGGACAGTATATAAATAGGTCAAAAATGATGAATTTTCAAGGGTTTAACACTTTTTGGGTATGGTGGGGCGTATAGGTGTAGATCTCGGGAGATGTGGGGAAAATTTCCCCCCAATATTTTGCCAGGGCGGGATGGTCCATACAATCATCCCCCACCCCATGTTGATGCTGTGTGTGGGTTTCTGACAAAATTAACCTCATATTTGGCAATTTTAGCCCCCCAAAGTGCCCATTTTTTTTCCACTTTTGCACATGATCGGTTTAGCTTCCATATGGCAAAATGTTTCGCGCGCTTTGCGCGCATTTGTACCATAAGCTTATATATAAGGTGCTGGATTCACTATACTTAAAAAATAAATCCAACTCCATCCTCCCAATGTCAAAAAGAAGTCTACGCCACTGGTGGGGCGGCAGGGAGAGGCTTTGCCCAGGGCGGCAAAATCCCAAGGAACGGCCCTGACCAAGACAGACACATTGGCTCGCCAGGCCGCGTTAAAGGAGTCACAAGTAGCCCAATTTTTAAGCTTCCAAAAAGTGCCCAATATTGGATATTTGGGCAGATATGCCCGCATTTAGAATGCAAATCACCAAATTGGGCGGCAAAGCACTTGATTTTAGATTTCCGGTACTTAATGGGAAGTCACAGACCGATCAAATAAATGGTCACAAAACCCTTTGTAATTGCAATTGGGAGCTTCCAAGACTCAAAACCTTGAAAGGAAAGGAAAATACCTTGAACTACTGCCACGACCTGACTCTTGCAAAGTAGCTCAATTTTAGGTAACTAGCGGCACAGATTTTTGAGTGATCGCCAAGTAGCCCAATTAGGTGCCTAAGGCGCGTTGGCATCACTGATGAAACAAAGTCACAGGAAACCAATAAAGGAACAAGGCCTCACTATACCCTTATCCTCCACCAATCCCACTCATTAATCTAGACTTACTCTAAGTCTCGCCATCTCTTGTCTGGCTGCTGTCTGTTGTTTCTCTAGTCTCTCACTACCACACCATACCCTTATCCTCCCACCAATCCCACTCATTAATCTAGACTTACCCTAAGCCTCGCCATCTCTTGTCTGGATGCTGTTTGTTGTTTCTCTAATCTTTCACTTAGCTGGGAGCATATCTGCTTGTAGTCTGCAATGATGGCAGTATTCCTCTTACCATCAGTTTCAGCTTTATCCATGTCTCGTCTGTACAACTCTTTCACCTATACAAAAAAAAAATTCATATGAAACAAATTTATTATAACTGAACTGAAAATACAAGAACTGTTTGTGTCACAGTATACATCTACAGTCAGAGTCTACTCTGAAGTACAAAGTACCGACGCGGACACCCACATTGTGCCGACTTTGAAGGTAAGCATACCTGCAGCAGAGACGCAGTACTGCACACTGTTCACTTTGTACTTCACAGTGGACAAACTGTACACAGAGCTCTCTTAATTGGGGCTGAAGAAAGTCTAGCGAATTGCAGACAGAAAACTACCCAAAAGGTGAGCTATTTTACTGCTGTAGAGAAACAAGATTCGTTTAATAAAGCTTTCTTTTATTTGTATGAAAGGATAAACATCTGTGGTGTCCTGTGCTTCTGAATGATAATGTTTGCAGGAATTTTATGTTTCGCATAATGCTCTATATAGTATAAGTTTGGCAGATATTATTATCAATTTCATGATATATTTATTACAGATGATTATGCAATAACTCCCAGCAACATTGGGCTCATCTATAAGTTTTGACAGAACAAAATGGGCCATTCCATTTAAAATCCACACTCCCCCTGTGAAAGATTTTCCACAGGGAGAATATGAGTTTCAAATGGAATGAACACACAGGGTAGCTCCGTTTGCATTTCATACACCCTCTGAGAAAGATTCAACCTGAACCTCAACAGAGGAAGGGTGAGTAACAAATGGAGCTGCTAATGTGTTCATTCCATTTGAAATCCATACTCCCCCTGTGAAAAACATTTCCAAAATCTTCCGCAGGGGGAGTGTAGATTTTAAATGAAATGGCCAAATGCAAACTACCAATTCCACTTTACATTTCTAGATTGATTTCCATTTGTTGTTTATATTTCAGATATTGTATTTGGTACAAACAACATACCTGTGATGTTTCCGATTCCAAGTGTCTGTTTTCTTCTTCCAATTCTATCACCTGCAGTCTCGTAGCTTTCAGTTCTTTCTCAAACTCATCACCTCTATCTCGTTCCTGAAACAAATATTAAAAAGACCAACATATTGTTATGCAAATTCTGTGTAGTCTATCACATATTTGCTACAACATGTTCCTGGGAATCCTGGCTGTTCAGAATAGTTTGCCAATTTAAAAGTAGACAAAGCAGCCAAAAATTTGATTTTCATTATTGAAATCAATATATTATTGAAAAATAACACTTTGATGTGTTGCAAAAGTTGATTCTACAAATCATATACTTTGAAAACTTACTTGATTTATTGTTGTTAATGAGTTTTGTACATTTTACAAAAGTGTTGTTGTTTCAGCCCTCTTTACAACACAAGTCAAGAACCACAAGACCTACAAAAGTATATCTGTGATATTTGAATTCTTCTACACACTCGCTATGAAATGATCAATGCAATTTTTGCTAAAGCTCACTACCATTTGCAAGATGCTGTAAACTACCAAATCACAACAGTTTAAAATAGTTGCTAACCTTAAGGTGCTTTTCATGATTTAAGATTCTTACGATTTGACTATAGTGACTCAAATGAGCTTCAAATTTCATCACATTTGTTACTTTTCCAATAGTCTCTTTCATTTTGTCTTCAATCATTTTACTATTTTTTTGGAGGAACAGATATTGTCCCTTGCAAAGTGTAAAAAACTGCATCCCTTTATCCTCTATTATAGCACAATGAAGACATATTTATTCATTGGATGGAATATATGATTCACATAACATGAACTTATCGAACAGCCTTGTGACATATCTAAGAGCAATATGACAAATCTAGGAGCATTGTGACACATCTAGGAGCCTTGTGACGTATCAAAGAACCTTGTGATATATCTAGGAGCCTTGTGACATATTTAGGGAGTCTTGTGACATATCTAAGAAGCTTGTGACATACCTAAGAGCCTTGTGGCATATTTAGGGAGTCTTGTGACATATCTAAGAAGCTTGTGACATACCTAAGAGCCTTGTGGCATATTTAGGGAGTCTTGTGACATATCTAAGAAGCTTGTGACATACCTAAGAGCCTTGTGGCATATTTAGGGAGTCTTGTGACATAGCTAAGAAGCTTGTGACATACCTAAGAGCCTTGTGGCATATTTAGGGAGTCTTGTGACATAGCTAAGAAGCTTGTGACATACCTAAGAGCCTTGTGGCATATTTAGGGAGTCTTGTGACATAGCTAAGAAGCTTGTGACATACCTAAGAGCCTTGTGGCATATTTAGGGAGTCTTGTGACATAGCTAAGAAGCTTGTGACATACCTAAGAGCCTTGTGGCATATTTAGGGAGTCTTGTGACATATCTAAGAAGCTTGTGACATACCTAAGAGCCTTGTGGCATATTTAGGAGTCTTGTGACATAGCTAAGAAGCTTGTGACATACCTAAGAGCCTTGTGGCATATTTAGGGAGTCTTGTGACATAGCTAAGAAGCTTGTGACATACCTAAGAGCCTTGTGGCATATTTAGGGAGTCTTGTGACATAGCTAAGAAGCTTGTGACATACCTAAGAGCCTTGTGGCATATTTAGGGAGTCTTGTGACATAGCTAAGAAGCTTGTGACATACCTAAGAGCCTTGTGGCATATTTAGGGAGTCTTGTGACATAGCTAAGAAGCTTGTGACATACCTAAGAGCCTTGTGGCATATTTAGGGAGTCTTGTGACATATCTAAGAAGCTTGTGACATACCTAAGAGCCTTGTGGCATATTTAGGGAGTCTTGTGACATATCTAAGAAGCTTGTGACATACCTAAGAGCCTTGTGGCATATTTAGGGAGTCTTGTGACATAGCTAAGAAGCTTGTGACATACCTAAGAGCCTTGTGGCATATTTAGGGAGTCTTGTGACATAGCTAAGAAGCTTGTGACATACCTAAGAGCCTTGTGGCATATTTAGGGAGTCTTGTGACATAGCTAAGAAGCTTGTGACATACCTAAGAGCCTTGTGGCATATTTAGGGAGTCTTGTGACATATCTAAGAAGCTTGTGACATACCTAAGAGCCTTGTGGCATATTTAGGGAGTCTTGTGACATAGCTAAGAAGCTTGTGACATACCTAAGAGCCTTGTGGCATATTTAGGGAGTCTTGTGACATAGCTAAGAAGCTTGTGACATACCTAAGAGCCTTGTGGCATATTTAGGGAGTCTTGTGACATAGCTAAGAAGCTTGTGACATACCTAAGAGCCTTGTGGCATATTTAGGGAGTCTTGTGACATAGCTAAGAAGCTTGTGACATACCTAAGAGCCTTGTGGCATATTTAGGGAGTCTTGTGACATAGCTAAGAAGCTTGTGACATACCTAAGAGCCTTGTGGCATATTTAGGGAGTCTTGTGACATATCTAAGAAGCTTGTGACATACCTAAGAGCCTTGTGGCATATTTAGGGAGTCTTGTGACATATCTAAGAAGCTTGTGACATACCTAAGAGCCTTGTGGCATATTTAGGGAGTCTTGTGACATAGCTAAGAAGCTTGTGACATACCTAAGAGCCTTGTGGCATATTTAGGGAGTCTTGTGACATAGCTAAGAAGCTTGTGACATACCTAAGAGCCTTGTGGCATATTTAGGGAGTCTTGTGACATAGCTAAGAAGCTTGTGACATACCTAAGCGCCTTGTGGCATATTTAGGGAGTCTTGTGACATAGCTAAGAAGCTTGTGACATACCTAAGAGCCTTGTGGCATATTTAGGGAGTCTTGTGACATAGCTAAGAAGCTTGTGACATACCTAAGAGCCTTGTGGCATATTTAGGGAGTCTTGTGACATATCTAAGAAGCTTGTGACATACCTAAGAGCCTTGTGGCATATTTAGGGAGTCTTGTGACATAGCTAAGAAGCTTGTGACATACCTAAGAGCCTTGTGGCATATTTAGGGAGTCTTGTGACATAGCTAAGAAGCTTGTGACATACCTAAGAGCCTTGTGGCATATTTAGGGAGTCTTGTGACATAGCTAAGAAGCTTGTGACATACCTAAGAGCCTTGTGGCATATTTAGGGAGTCTTGTGACATACCATACCTAAGAGCCTTGTGACATATCTAAGAAGCCTGTGACATATCTAAGAGCCTTGTGGCATATTTAGGGAGTCGTAGGGAAAAATCTAAGAGCCTTGCGATATATTGAAGAGCCTTGTGATATATTGAAGAGCCTTGTGACATATCTAAGAAGCTTGTGATGTATCTTAAAGTCTTGTGACACATATAAGAGCCTTTGTGACATATACTGCTGACCTGACCAAGGGACTACTAGTACTTACCCTATCTAGTTGTTTTTCCATAGACAATCTATGTGTAATCAGCTCTCTAGCCAACTCGTCATTCTCTTGTTCTAATCGCATATTCACCTGCAGGAACTGCTTATTTTCACGCTGTTTAAAAACAAGATGAAACATGCAATATTTAAATTGTGGGATAGGCTTTAAATTTAGCAGATAGGGGCCAACATGTCTCATTCTTAGGTACTTTGTCCTGCAGAAGTCAGAGCTACTCCTGACGAAAGCTTCAGATTTTCTTTTAACACAGACAACAGTTGTAGAGTTATAGTCAAAAATGAGAGAAAACCAATTTTGATCACTAAATCAATAACTACTTGCGCTGAATTTTCAGTGCAGTAGTTGTAGTCCTTGCCCCTATAATATACATATTTTACTTGTCACCAATGCGCTATAATTTTTGAGAAAAATGCAAAAAAAGCACAAAATTGGCCAGGGGTGTAGTACCCCCTTAACAACATCAAATGTAATTGTATTTAATTTGGCTAAAGCCAATGTCATGAAAATAATAACAATAATGTCAGAGAGTCCAATAAAATAGCCATTTTATTTATTTGTTTTAAAATAATTTCTTACCTCCAGCTTATCTGCAGGGTCCTCTCTGTCTTCCTCTTCTTTGATGGCTTGGAATTCCAATTTATACTTCTTCAGCTTCCGAGACTCACCTAGATAAACAAAATGAGATGCATTAGGTAATGGAATTAATGCAAAATCTTTCTTGACAATAATGCCTTTTGATTACCATACAGCCCTTACCATTAGATAATATCTAATGAGGAAGGATCAGACCCAGTCCACAATGAGTGTGTTTTTTCCAGTCGATTATGATTATGTCATAATCGTGTTATGATATTAGTACCGTGTGTCCACTCAATGTTGTCGGCATACTAGAATCGTGTCATCATTTGGGAATGATGAATTGGGCCGATATGTAGCATGATCTTGTCGCAATTGCAGATGAAAATATTACCTGTATTTACACATTTTGTCATTGTATTTATGTTTACTCAATAAAATTCGTAATTGCTGTGGTGTGTGTATAACCAGAACCAGATGACGAGGTGCTGACCTTCTGGACACTCTCACCATTCATTTATCATAACTGTGTCATAATCGGTTAATTACGACACGATGACAAAAATATACTGTTGTGGACTGGGTCTCAGACTCAAGTACTCTAGTCTTCTGTATGGTATACATACATACACACATTAATTTCTTATAAGGCGCAATATCCAGTATGATCAAGGCGCCATACAAAATACAACAAACAATACCACATGAAATATAATACAAAGCAAAAATACAAATTCAGATTAAAACAAATGAGTTTTCAGGAGGTTTTTGAAAACTGCAGTTGAGCTGGCATTTCTTACATGCTGCGGAAGTGAGTTCCAAAGTGATGGGCCTGCAACAGAGAAGGCTTGTTCACCTATACATTTCTTACTAAATGGTACTGCAAGAAGAGTACAAGCTATGATTAATTACTCATGAAGTAAGTATCACACATTTGCAATTCATTGATCTTTAAACTTTCCATCAGATAAAAGGCCCCATTTAAGGAATATTAACTCTCTGCACAAGAGTGTCGTCTGCAGACAACAAGTTTCAAATTTTGAATAATCTAAGAATTCCAATTGCCATGACCATATTTGGAATCAGCATGAAAATGCATTAAAAAGAGTACAAACAAGGCTAATATTGGTTCAGTGGTTCCCACAGTGGTTCTTAAGGTAGCTCTTGATATGATGAGAGAATATCTCACAACTTGGGACTTTTTATGTTGAAGCCAGTACGCAGAGTATTAAGTCCAAGTAAGATTGGTTTTCAGCATGTTGTTATATCTCAACTGGACTTTAGCCAACTGCAAGTCATCTGAGGAGGCAGCAGCCAATTATCAGCAATTTGTCAATGTAATTGTTAATATTTTTTACTTCAGACGGGCAGGTATTATGCACCTGTGCCAATGGAAACTTTGGCACCTAAATTTTATGAAAACTTTACACTTTGCTTGAGGAGTTACTTGTGATGCATAAAATACATCATTTATACTCTTTCAAAGCAGCCAAATATTACACCAACATACAGGGTGTATCAAAATGATTGGTACCCATCAGTTTTGTTGTCTAACAAGGCGGTTCTCGAACCATGAGTCTCGCCTGCTTTTGCGTCCGCCTGCTTTCGCGATTACTTTTGGTAGAAGTAAATGAACCTGGAACAACCCATGGTGATTTGCCTGTTCAATTTGAGCTTGATTGGACCAATATTGAAATTTGACCTTTGACCCCTAAATTTTGGTGGTTCTCAGCTGGGCACAATTCCCTGGCTGTTGGTGACTGTACCCACCAAGTCTCATGCCCATCCAACAGTTTTTTCTAATTTGACCTCAGATGACCCCCAGTGACCCCACAATGACCTTCCAAAAATTGGCTTTAAGATGTTGCCTGTACCCACCAAGTTTTAGTAACTTGACCTCAGATGACCCATGGGTGACCTCGGACAATAAAATGTCTGCTTCTTCGGCGTTAGACCCTCTTGAAATGACTACAATTTATAGTTTAATGTCCTTTTATGACAAACGGTGGATGCTTGACTGCATTTTGATGTGATACACCCTGTACTAACTGTTGCAGGAGAATACACTTTATGTTTCAAACATTATCGTAACTAAACTGAGCTCAAAAAGAAACTTATAATTTTTTTGCAACGCGTGAATCATAAGGTCATATCTTAAAATACTGTCAATCAAAATGAACCAAAATTACACACAGGATTACTTTAATACTCTACTCAAAACACATGTCAGTAACCAAGCAGTTATCCAACTGACACAACAGCAAAATGCACTGTCATGGGACAGCTTCCTGAACTTCCTCCACTTTCACAGCCCAACATTTGGCACCCAGCACAAAAAATCTGTGAGAATGCACACAAGATCCTTACACAGATGATAAAACGGTGCTGCTTTCTGCTTTTCATACACTTTTTTCATGAAACAGGGCTGGGCTGTGAATGTGTTCCAGGAAGCTGTTCCATGTCAGTGCATTTTGCTGTTGTGTCAGTTGGATAACTGCTTGGTTACTGACATGTGTTAAGAGTAGAGTATTGAAGTAAACCTGTGTGTAATTTTGGTAGAATTTGATAGACAGGATTTCAAGATATGACCTGATGAAAAATTATAAGTTTCTTTTTGAGCTCAGTTTATTTACCTTCGTAGACATTGCAGATTGCATGAGTTCCTGAGCACTCTCCTCTGTACGATATCTCTTTGGCAATGTGACACGGAAGTACTTCAAAACACCCTCAAAATCCTGTCCCAACAACTCCTTCTTTGCAGCCTAAAACAAATTTGTGAAAAATACATCTTGATTGAACATCAAAGAACAAGGAATTAAACAACGTGGCTGTATAGTATTTTAGTCTTGTCATTTTTCTTGTCAAAGAAGAAAATTTCTGAGGATCTCTGGTTAAGAAAGGTCAAGATCTTTAAAAGTTATATTTAAAATAAACTTAATTTTCATTGGTTTAATTCATGTGGGAAATCACAGTATTGCTTACATGGAAAAACAGTGGCATTTATTGTAATTATGTTTATTATAGTATAACTTACCTTCAGTAAAGCCAGAGCAATGTTGAAGACTACTGGCATACCCTGAAAAAGAAAGGAGAACCAAAAATATTTCAACAATATATCTTACCATGTTTTAAAGAAAAAGACCCAGCTCTACCAAATAATTAAAATCTACACACATACCAGTGTGCTATTCATTTGAGGACAAATTAAAAAAAAAATGTTTGTCTCAAAGCTCCTGCATACATTAGTTTATTCACCCACATTAGTAAAAAGACAAATTTCTTCTTTTTATTTATTTATTTTCAGAAAAAGTGTAAAAAATACGATCTAAATGCTGTTTTGACAATTTTAGACCCCTGCTCTTAGATTACTTCACTTCAATACAATAGCAGCATCACTTTATTGTTCAATACAACACTTCATACAGTAGAATAGGACTTTTGGGTTTTTTTCACATTTGAATAAAATCTTTGGGAAGAAAAATGCATTTCGCATTGGTTTTTCAGAGTTGGATAGTTTTGAGACAAACCTTTTTTAATTTGGCCTGACAAATTAGCGGACTCTAATCAACAGAACACCAAGATTATAACAACTTGGCAAATTCAGGCAGAAAAATTGTTATGTGCATGACATACTGTCGCTATTCCTGTTGGTTCGTACAGCGACCACAGAAATCCTGTAACTTACCTCAGAGAGGAAGACATCCATAATGTGGAATACTGTATGGAGTGGGAATTTAGCTGTGTATAAAGTAAGGAACCACTGTGAGGCAAACATGTGGGTCTCAACACCAATGTGCATGAAGTGTGAATGAAGATCTGGAAGATTGTCCTGTACACAACATAAACAAAGAAGCTTATTTTTACTTCACTGACACAATTGTTAAGATAAGATGAAATGCTAACATTATTTACAGCTTGATAATTTATTTTGTGACTTTTTTTTTACTTGAATTAAGAAAAACTGTTCTTTTCTTCTTGCACAGCTGTCCTTGCAATCAAGTTAGCTCAATTGATAAAGCCTTCGAATATGGTGCTAGAGGTTGCAAGTTCGAACCCTGGTGGTGGTTTAGTACGCTCTCATGGAAAAATTGAGTTTTGAAATTGAGTTTGAAATGCCCCTGGACAAGGAACTTCTTGCTAATAGTTGTAACCTGTACAAAACTCAGGAAGCTGATCCTGGCTGTGAAGGCCAATTGTGGAATGTCTAGGGTGTGCGCTTTCAAACTGAGTTTGAAATACCCCAGCACAAGGAACTTCCTGCTAATTGTCTTGATGTAACCTGTACGTAACTCGGGAATCTGATCCTGGCTGTGAAGGTCAATTGTGGAATGTCTAGGGTGTGCGCTTCTAAGCACTAGCAGCAAAGCTCTGTGCTGTTGTTAAATGGTTTATGGAATGATGTGGGGCTGTAGTGGTCAGCAACTAATTGTAAAGTGTGCCGAGGCTTGTGGATCAACGTCTAGACGTTGTGCTGAAGTCACTGGGCTATAACAGTCAGTAATTTGTGGCATTTGAGGAAAGCAAAATTGTCTCTATAGACCATTTCAAATCAAGATTGTAAAAGTTCGGTAAACCACACTATTTATTTAGTACCTTAGGGGGTCAAATTGGCGGGCAAGAGATGTCATGAATTATGGTATCCTTTTGCGAATTTCAGCCAATGGGAACATGGGATCATCGGTTTAAATATTTTCTAGCGTATTGAGCTAACACCTCAGCAACTTGGTTTTTCACAATATGGTACTTATGGAAAGAAATGATCAAATGTTCGTCATTTTTCATCAGTTAAATTTTTCTTACAGAACGAAAAATATATGCATCACCTCTTCCACAAGTAAGTCTCTTACACAAGATGTACCACTACACGCTTGATTGAGCATTGAGTATCCCTGGCAAAAGTACCTCTCTCATCCATAATTGACGGTCTGAAAGTTCATCATGGTTATGATGCCTCTTACACATAGCAACTTCGCACTGTACATGATGCTGAAGAGGTACTATTTTATGCACGCGCACAATCGGAATTATTTCATGCTTCAGGTTTCATCGGAATGAATCGGTTTGAAAAGGTCTATTACCTCAATAAGTCTCTCCAGTTGATAGTGTTTGATATGAAGTTCAATGAATTTATTCATGAACATGTCCCTCAGTTGGTATTCATACATGATCTTCACCAACACAGCAAAGGCTTGTTCTTCTGGCATCTGCAAGGAAACAACATTGAAACAGAACTGTTATGCACTAAAACAATGATTATCTTGGACACTTATTTTAATTGTTTTATTGAAACATAATTATCCTCCATCTTTTCAAGGCAAGAACAAATTCTGAATACCAGTGCTACTCAATTTCATCCTACTGGACCATTCCAGTTGAAATCTATACACCCTCTGTGACAAACATAATCTCCCACACAGGGGGTGAAGATTTCAAATAGAGTCACTGATTCAGGTAACCCCGTTTGAAATTCACACTCCCTGTGTGTAGGAGATTAAGGCCATGTCTTCCATGGGGGTATATGGGTCTCAACTGGAACAGCCCATTTAGGCTTGGACAATAGTTAGAAATAGGACTCAAGTCACCATTCTCATTTCAATTTCATTAAATTTATTCACACATGATTTCACATATATATACTAACAATATTTCCAAAATCATATATATAATATGTACAGGGTGAGTAAAAAAAAGTGCAATAGAGAAAAGAATCCATTTTTATTTAAGAACCGAGTTGAACTTTATAGGTTTTAAAACATTTTATATATGGTATATCCATCAGTGACCTTGTGTGAAAAAAGTAAGAAATTAGCATTTACCGTTTTGTTTTTATGACACATTTTATAGCGCTACCCAATTTTAATGTTTGTCCAAGAGACATCTAAAATTTGAATGTCAGCCCACTCTGTGTTAGGTAGATTTGGAACAACTGCCATTTTCTTAACCTCATTGGCATTAAAATAAAATTGAGCACCCAAAGTGTTATTGCCCTTGGTCTTGTTTAAGGAGAAGAAACATTATTTGATGTTATTTTCATTTTACCCTTACTTTAAAGAAGTTTATTCTCTATCAAAAAGATACAAATTTGTAGGCGGGTTTTTCAAATGTCAAAATAAAATGCGCGCAAATTGAAGTGGAGTGAATTTCAAAATATCCAAAAAGTTGGACATATTGGGATTGAAAAAACTGGTGTTGGAGTCAAGTGAGGTATGAAGGACTTAAAGTAATGTTAGAAAGTTTGTTTGAACAGAAAAAAAAAAAGAAATTAAAATAATGCCAAAACAACCTTATTTAAGTTAAAGTCAGCTTAAGATCTGGTGTCTTTAGCGTGCACTGTGTGCTCTCATTCAAAATCCATGGTACCTCGTGGACAAATAACAAAATTGGGTATCGCAGCAAAAGGACTCATAAAAATTAAACGGTAGTCACGATTCACTTCATATTTTCACAGAATGAGTGTATCATTTATAAAAAATTTCAATATTGGGAAAGTTCAACTTAGTTCTTACATAAATATTGATTCTTTGCTCTATTGCAGTTTTTTTGACTCACCCTGTATTATATACAAAATTTAAGCATCAATAACAAAACAAATTTAATTAAGTTGGTAACATAATGTATCTGAAGGATAATACAGAATTAAATGGTTATATTGCAAATCACAATCGCAATTTCCGAAATTATATATTGAAACAAATTTATATTAATTATATACATAGAAAAATTATGATTAAATAGCAATTCAATTAATGCAAATCATAATTTCCAAAAAACATATGGAACCACACCAACTGGTACCCAACATTGTGTTTTTTCCCCAATAATTCTCAAGGTCCAGCTTTATGAGGACAACATTCTCAAATTCTGGATAAAACCTTAAGTGTCTAAATATTATTACTAGGAGATCACCCATCTTTAACAATTTGTAAATGCATACAGAGTTTGGATTCAGGCTTTGAGTTTTGAGGAGTGCGATCGCACTCCTTAAATGATCATAAGGAATGCGATTTATTATTTTTCTTTTTCAAATTAACTGTGAATGATCCTAGCACTTCAGAATAGGTCCAGTGGACAGTGGTTCTCCAAAGTTGCTGAAAACTTTGAAACTTTTCAAAAATTTGATATCCGATCTGATACCGGTATAGAAAATATCGGGCCGATACGATATCTTATCCGATAATCGGTTGAGTCCTAGTATGCATTCATGATAGTGGTATCAGGACAACTTAACAATTTTGAAAATACCGTTATATCAAGAATCAAAATATTCTTCATAATATGATATATATTTGGAATGAATAGAAGATAATCAACTTACATGCAACCATAGGACGGCTGCCAGGAAGGACAGTCCTTGACAATAACTCACTTCTTCATCATACACTGAGTATGCCTGAAAGAAAAATCACCATAAAGATTCATTTACTATGCAAGTTGAACACATGCCTCCACGTTATTAGTTAAATCATGTCCCTACAAAAACTATGTGCACATATAATATGGCACCTTGTGTGTTTATTCATTTGTCATCTGCAGGACAAATGATTTGCACGAACAAAATAGCACATTGCGCAAAAAAAGGCAAATTGTGCGGAAATACATGGAAAAAACAGCCAATTATGTGGAGATTGCACGTAACTTTTACACATGTCAATTTTAGACATGTCAAAATATGAAATTATACACCGTGTCATGTAAAGTATATAATTTTTAGCAATATGATATCTAAATCACACTATGTGGCAATTTTTGACAATTTTTAGGCATTTTGGTGGCCATTTTGAAAAGCGCCCTCTCTTTAGAGAATCCCAACCTTTGACAAGGTTGCATAATTTTTTTAATGATTCCCCATGCTGCAAAGTTCTCATTCCCCGCCGCAAAAATCGTTGGACCCTTAATCCTATTCTTCATCCTGAGCTATATTGTAAGTTGCAAGTTTGAAACTGACTGTCTGTTTATCTTAAACGTGTTATCAAGATGTGTATGAAAGATGATGATCTATGTTTGAACAAACATTTACACTTCAAGTTACAACATTAAATGATGACGATTTCAACTTACTTTCAAGTACAGATCATACTATTATCTTATTATCGACAACGATGACTTCAGACTGCTATAGTGCACAAGCAGGAGGTATTGCTAGTTATTGTTTCTACACCAACATTTAATACTTCATAATAGTCAGACCCTTGAAAATTAGTGAGTACCCTTGACATTTCAAAGGCAAGGGTCTGAAGGACCCTTGGATTTTTTTCTTGTTTTGACCCCTGCCGGCATGGAGAGGGTTATTTGCACTCTTACCCTCATACATACATGCATTATACAGAGCCATAAATAAATGAGAGCCATTGTAAATGAATGTACTGGTTGACAGATTTATTCCATACCTTACTAATTTTGTACATTGCATCTTGTCCTCCTTCACTCTCTGTTTTGAATTTATCGTGTGCTGTGAATGTTCTGCTTATATCGGCAAGAATCACATTTTCCATGGGAGAATCCTGGAGACAGATCAAAAACAAAACAATAGATACTTATTTTTAGAATCTGAAAAAATTAAACAAGACTCACACAAACAAACAATAAAAGTAAATCCTTCAAAATATTAAAAGATGGTACAATATTGTAAAGTGGTAATTGTAATGCGAAGATTTTTAGATACAGTGATTTTTACAGTCAGGTTTCCACTCATTTAAGGGCAGATGGGGTATTGTTGGTTGAAGCAGCCAAAATATTGATTTTCATTATCTAAACCAAAATTATTGAAAAATAACTTTAATTTTTTGCAAAAGTTCATTCTACATCTTAATACTAATAACGGCGTGTCCGTCCGTCCATGCCTTATCACATTACGTATGCGGTTCGCTTTCACGCTGTGCACTATCGCGTGCTTTCATGATCTTCTATCGCGGAGTATCAACGGGAGTGTCTTGCGCGAGTACAGTCTTGCGCGATCGGAAAAGCATTACAGTGTGACTAACAAGTGCATCTCATCAGACCAATAATTATAGGCCTTATTTTCAACACATATTTCAATACCGAGCACGTGCACACACCAAACACGTGCATATATAGGCCTATTTCGGAATCCTCCAGCAAACACGTGCATATATAGGCCTATTTCCAGAATCCTCCAGAATGGTTAACATAAAAATTATCTGTTGTGGTAAGGCCTATAATTAAGAAATAAAGGGTAATGCATGATCCTTTACGAAAATAATGTGTCGAGGCAGTAAAAGCGTAAATAATGGGTGAGGCGGCGAACCCATTATTTAAACGCTTTACTGCCGAGACACATTATATCTGCGTGTAAAGGATAATGCTGCACCCTTTATTTCTATTCTATTACCACAAAATAGTGTGATTTAAAGAGAAAATATCAAATTTTTTGCCCAAATATTTCAAGTTGTTTACCTCAAGGTGGAGAGCATACGCGTAGCCAAAGCGTATGCACATTCCAATAACACAACCTAACATTCCATTCTCCCCTATAAGCAGGTATGCACATACAATAACACACCCCTGACATTCCATTCTCCCTTACATAAGCAGGTGTGCTGTGCGCTCTGCTGTGCGCTGTGATGATAGAAGAACATAAAGTTTGTTGCCCTTGACACTTTATCGCTAATTAATGGTCTGTCACGTGACGCGTTTCAACAAATCACAGTGCGCGATTTTGAATAATGGGTCGTGGGGGTAATATAATCCATTATATGCGTGCATGTTTAGAGAGCAGGGACACATTATACGGAACACACCTTGGCTGGCGACATGGAGGAAAACAATGGACATGCATAATCAGCTTTATTGTTTTATACTTTCTAGGCATGTTACAACCTCCAGCCTCACACATTTTAAAAAGCAACTCCTAAGTATAAGTTATATTAATAAAAGTTATTTCTTTCTGACGAAACAAGTCTGAATACGACTTGAAACTATGGGCGACACATATTTGGCATTTTGAACACTGTATCGGAGAATGTGCCTAATAAGTACTGAGTCACGTCTTTCCGGTGCTAACAATGTTGGATGGAATGTGCTTATAATCTCTTATGCTAGAAGCCAATCTATTATAGTTCTGATTACTATATTTAATTTAAAAGATTAACTAGTATCATATACTTTGAAAACATACTTGATTTATTGTTGTTGATGAGTTATGTACGTTTTACAAAAGTGTTGTTGTTTCAGCCCTCTTTACAACATAACTCAAGAACCACATGCAGGATCTACAAAAGTATATCTCTGTGATATTAAATTTCTCCACATGCTCGCTATGAAATGATCAATGTAATTTTTACCAAAGCTCACTACCATTACGCAAGATGCTGTTAACTACCAAATTTACATATTTGTTTAATTAATTAGCATTTATGCAAATTAGCTAATTATGCAATTATGAAAATTGGAGGGAGGCTTCACCATATAATACATTTGAACAAAAACAAGTCAAGGCAAAAATATGCAAAATAAAAGTACCCTGCATAGAGTTTTAGCAAAATATTGGCAAAAATTACATATTATTGAGCCTTTACAGTCATTTTAGCTCATTAACTACATTGATTATTGATAAAAACAATAGGATAAAAAGAAAATAAACTGATGTATTATGAAAACAGAATGTCCGATTTCAAACAAAAGGCATATTGATCAGTGTACTTTGCCCTACTCAAATAATCTATTGAAATCATGCTCAGAGTAAATCCTGATCTCCAGAAATGTCCTCATATAGCACCTTAAAAACAGATTTTCCTATAAAATATTAATCTTTTAAATATTTATTTTTAATTCACATCGGTATGAGAGATATTGTTTCAGTTTCTCTCCACCTATTTCTATTATACCTTTCAACAGGATGCAATATTATGCTTTTATAAAAATAACACTATATATCAGAGCAACATGATAATTATGTTTGTTTATTATTTGTTGTGTTCACATTGTCAGATGTATGCCCGTCTGAACCTGGTTGGCGCAAGTTGCTAGGAGTAGCGGTAAACGCAGCTAGGAGTAGTGGCAGTGTGAACGATGGTCAGCATAAGTTCCGCTAGGTATAAATTTGACGATTTACTCCTGACAAAAGTCAGGCATAGCGAGTTAGATGCAATCTCCACCAGGTGTATTTTGCAATGTGAACGCTGCTACACCTGGCACTCGGTGTAAGCTAAGAAATTACATTTTGCGAGGTTGAAAAAAGGTCACAGAAACACTGGGAGTGGTAGTCAATGTTTATGCTGACCAGAATTGAATGCTTGGTGGAATAGGTCGGCGTAGTGCTAGGAGAAGGCTAGGTATGGACACACGGTTGGAATTGTGGAATTTTTATTGCTGTTAGTGTAAGTTTACGCCGGGTGTAACTCAAATTGTGAACACAACTATTGTAACATAAATAATGTGCCCCATTAAATTTTCCATTCACAGTTCCTGTTGGGACTTCATTTCCCTTTTAAAATGTGTTCAGATTTAAACAGGGGGGGACTGGGTCAAAATGGACTATTCTATTTAACATCCACACTCCTGTGGAAGATTGTGGATATATCTTCCACAGGGGGAGTATGAATTTCAAATGAAATTAACACATTATCAGCTCCATTTGAAACTCACCCTCACTCTGTGGAAGATTCAGGTGGAATCTTTCTCAGAGGGTGTATGAAATTCAAATTTCATTTGAAATTCATACTCCCCCTGATGTAGAAATTTCCAAAATCTTCCACAGGGATGGTGTGGATTTTAAATGAAATAGCCCAATTTATCTCAAGGTTGACTGACCATATCTAGACTAGGCATGTTTGTCCTCCTCTCAAGGAATTATGAAAACTCAATGTGGCACACAAAGTGGACCATTATGCCGACAGTAACCATACCTATACACTATGGACCACGATGGCCTCATCCCAATGGTATAGTTCAATAACCTCAATTAAACAATCATAGTGCAAAATTTGACCTCAAGTTTCAGAGTATTCATTTTTGTACCCAAATTTTCAAAGATCATTCAATGAATGTGCAAATGTATTGGAGTTAAAGAACTGTGCCCTGCAGATGAGCATGTGATGGGAATTAATTTTTTCTTTGAATAAATAATTTCGAATCATACCACCCATTCAACAAATTAAAACAAATCAGTTAAAAGGCATATATCTGATATTTTGCTTCCTAAATGGCCACATTGGATTGAGTGTACCTGATGTTGATGACATCATACAACTTGCACCAATCACAACAGAGCAACTCATTTCCATCCATATAATAATACCAGTGTTATTGGTTTTGCATCACAGTGGTACAAGCTTGTAATGGACATAAAGCTGAAATCACATGTATTAGTTTCCTGGTGTGACATTAACAGTGAGACGGCATAATGGCAGGTGGTGGGAGACCTGGTTAACCCGCTAATCTGTGTGTTGCTTGTACACATCACCATGGTACACCTAAGGTAAGTTGTATACATGTAGGCACAACAGCAGAATTTGTGCATGGGGGGAGGGTTAAAGTTAAGATTTGTGATAGGGTTTGTTTGGGGTTTAGGGTTACGCTTAATGCTATGATGCAGATGCTATACTATAGTTATCCAACTACAAAAGGTGCAGTTTTTGTTTTTAATTCAGAAGACAATACTCTACCCATATGATAACATATAGACCCCGTTTACACAGAGAGAAATCGATTTTAATTGCGACATCAAATTCAGATTGCGACTAGGGATTAGCATAAATTATAACGGGGTGTTTGCACGGTAGTCGACTTCAAAACAAATTGTGAATTCAACTTTTATACCATCACATGCTCATGCTTCAAATAACCATTATGAAGTTCGACTCAAGTTCTAATTACGTGTTCGTTTACACTACAAAAGTCAGGTTTGCAGTCAACTTTGAATTCGACAAATGTTGCTCCAGGTCGTCATTTGAAGTCGACTTCCGAAGTCGAGTTCAAATTACGACAACCCTGTTTACACACAAATGAAGTCGAGTTCAAAGACTTCAGGCTCTGTGTAAACAGGGTCTTAGTTTGAGATTCACCAAAAATACAAAATTGTCCTCCAAAATGGATCCAGTCCTAAGCGGTGGTCTCCCACTTTCCTTCTTAAATAAAAATTCCTTTAAAAAAGGAATGGGGCGCCCAAATTATGTGAGCTTGGACGTGATATGGTGAATTCCATGGCATGGTGTTTAGATTTGGTCCCGGGATTTGGTATCATAATGATTTTTTCTAGGGAAGAGTAGAAGATGATCAAATGCAAGACAAATGTGTTTGATTGGGGAAGGTGTATCACAGGACCGTTTTGGATGAAATAAATTGAATTGGAATGAAGCTGTCGTGTCAATTTGCGATTATGTGGGGTGGGGAGTTCAATTTTGGGGCATATTGTAGTGATGATATTGCTTTGGATATTGAATATTGTTGAATTTCGTATGCAGGGGGTATATGATGGATAGTATAGAAGAGGATCTACACCTATGTTGACCAAAAGAAAAGTTTTTATGAATGTATAACGTCTGTGATACATATACATCATAACGTCTGTGATACATATACATCATCTACTTGCTAATACACTGAAAATCTAATAGAGATGAAGGATAAAAGACAATTACAGAACATTCATTCTTCAAAAGTAGCTATATGGGTATACAATGTTTACAAGATAAGAACGTTAATGTTTTGTACATGAACGTAACATCTTTGATACATAGTTGTTAACACACTGAAAATCTGACTAGAGATTTACAATTTGATGATATCCAAAAGAATACTTACTAACTTAGCATTGAAGAATTAAAATAATTACAGAACTTTCATTTGTTAACATACACGTAGCAATGATTAACAATGTTGAAAATACAAACGTAACGTTTTGTTCATAAACATAACATCCTCGACACATCTAGGATCCGCATAATTTGTTGATTAATGTCATAAACAGTCACAAAAGATTTATGGTCTGATCATTTTATCATTTTAAGGGGACCCGATATTGCATTTGGAAGAACCAGGCTTTTCAATTACTATCAAAACTGCTGGGTACCAAACTTTTGATACAGCTTGTATAGTAATTTGTTCTAATTTCCATGCAAAAGGAGCCAGTTGTTTCATCCTTAAAACAAATAGGCTACACCATAATTTCCAATTACCCCATGCAGATAGATAAGACCTTGGTAAGATAAGCGTGTTAATTGTTATGTCACTATCACTATCTTGATCTTGATAAGATGCCTGACTTTGAAACTTTGGGTACAAAAACTCATACTCTGCAAGTTAGGTCAAATTTTGCACTATGATTGTTTATTTGAGCTTATTGGACTATGCCATTCAGATTAGGCTATTGTAATCCAAAGTGTTGGTCACCGTCTATCGGGTTCTAAGAGGCGGTAAACTGGTTACAAAGGTCAAAGTGGTTACAAAGGTCAAAGGTCTCGATTTATTTGGTGTTTTTACAAATCCATTAATTTTGTCTTTTAAACAAAGAATATCGCACACCATTTTATCCTGTGCATAACAGAAAACAATAATAAAATAAAATCCAAGCATATTGTGGATTTATTTCTGAGCAAGGGCATAATTTTAGCAAAATAGCACAACAATTGCGGAGTAAATCTAGTAAGACTGAAATTAGAAGCTACTCACAAGTACATGCCAATATTGTGGGACGCCTCCGTAGAGGGCGCCCCAAAATGCAAAGCTGAGCATTGTACAGATTCGCAGAAACCACCTGTATGTGCTCAGGGTTGTTTGCCCTAGGTAAATCTACATATTTATACAGCAGCAGATTTAGAGCTAGTCTGCATTCGACTATGTTATTGTAAGCTATTTATATATTTACTCAGTGCAATACTTAGTGTCTATACATGCCATCCATAAGGACACACCAGGTATATGTTTTACAGGGAGTCCACCCTTTTCACCTTTTCAGCGGTGGGTAAATGTCAATGACCCATCTCAAAAAGTCTCAATTTGCGTTTTGACTGAATTCATCATCAAAATTCAGTGCCAAGTAAAGTGTATACGGGTACAGGTGCTATTCAATATGGGCTATTCCATTTAAAATCCACACTACCCCTGTGGAAGATTTTGGAAATATGTTGCACAGGGGGAGTATGGATTTCAGATGGAATAAACACGATTAGGCAGCTCCATTTGAAACTTACCCTCCCTCTGTGGAAGATTCAGATTGAATCTTTCTCAGAGTCTGTATAAAATTCAAATGGAGCTGCCCAATGTGCTAATTCCATTTGAAATTCATACTCCCTCTGTGGATCATATTTCCACAATCTTCCACAGGGGTAGTGTGAAATTTAAATGGAAGAGCCCATTACGACTTTCAAATAAGGAAGGAAGATAAAAAATTATTTAATTCAGTCAATATTGAATTGCATCCTTTTCTAGAATAAAAATTCAGTCAAATTAATTTCATGTGTGTTTGCTGAATAAACAATGAACTTTTATTTTTAGTACAGCAGTATAGATTTAAAACAACAGTCTTACTGATTTCCTTACTATTTTCAGAGCTTGAGACCTGCATCTACAGGTCTTCTATGTCACTGAAGAGATTATTCTTTTTTATTTTATTTTATGTTTAATCATTATTTTATTTCAGAGATGCCAACATTAACATCCAAAAAATAGGGAGGATTCAAACAAAAAATAGGGAGGTTTTCAAAATTACATGTAACTTCAATGGAACTTTAATGGCACATAACTTGCCAGAAATAGGGATGTTGTCAAATTTGGGTGTCAAAATGGACAAAAATGTTCCAAAAAATAGGGAGCCTCCCTCTAAAATAGGGCATCTATGTTATTTATCTAATGAAACTGTCTATTCTTTAAAATTGAATTTTGTTAATTAAAAAAAAAAATCATGCAGGTTTTTTTTATGTCAAATTAATTCAGCCGATGCCACTGTGCTTGTTGGAAAACAGAACAATTTGAATTCATGTTGTATTATTAAATTCCCCATACAAAAATTTGCCATAAAATGTGACATGATCAAGAGGAAGGAGTCGGATGTCGCTAATATTGTTTTTGAGATATTGGAAAAAACAGTGTTCAAATTCTTTTGTTTTATATTGTTTTCAGCCATTGATAAATTGCTTGTAACTTGGTAACCAGATGTCCAATTTTGATGGGGTTTGCATCATTGTAGCATTCATAAACTGATGTAAAAAACTAAATTGCCGACATGTGACTCATTCCTCTTGATCATGTCACATTTGTATTTAAAATTTGTATTATATTGTGAATTTAAAAAAAAATGATATCAGAAGGACATTCCTTGTATTCAGAATGCAATTTGATATGTCTGATGTGCTCTCATGTCCGACAAAAAATACTGAGCAAATGTTGCTATCCGATCCCTTAAGCAGCAAAGACAGTGAGTTTTCTTTCAATGTGCCTCATTATTTCTGCTCAAAATGCCATGTGTAAAACTTCCTGACAGTTGTTACTATCATTTTTGATAACAAATAACAAAACTGAAATTTGACAGAAACTGTATATTATGGGTTTTGACAGCAAATTTTGATCAAAACTAGGCAATACTGTCCTTTCCTTTCCTTTCTTACCTCCTATAGCAGCTCATTTGAGCTAAACTGGAAGTCCTCTGGAACTTAGAGGAAGTCGAAGGTGATCAAGCAATAAAGCCTGTCTTCATGATTGTTTCAGACTATTGTACTAATCATAAATTCTATGACAAAAATAGCATGTCAACCCCATAGAAAATAGTATAAACTCATGTTCTAAGAGAAAAATAAGGTGATTTTTTTAAAGGCCCCCATTTCCGAGGGATTAAAATTTTAAGGGTCCCCTTTTTGCATCAGGCACCCCCTGTTACAAGTGTTTGTGAACGGTCCCTTAAAACCACCACATGTTTAATTACTTCATCACCAACATAATGTTGGAATAAGTCATTTGTGAACTTTTTAACTCCTAAACTCCTGATTACAAAGTTGTAATCTACCAGTGAGTGACCTTTGTTCAAGTACTATTACCATCCTAGATCACAGAAGCTATCTTACCCTTCCCAGAATTCTTTGCAACATGATGCATCACCTCATTACATCATATAACACTCGTATTACTTTGTACAGGTTCCCTGTTTTCATTTTGAGAAAAGATTAGCTAAACATTGGTTGATAGTCCAGAAATAAACATATTTTGCAAGATCTGGATGTGCTCTGTTCATTGAGGTACTTTTTGTCACTATCGACTCACGTTGCACTGGATAGCAAATCAGTTGAGAAAATTGATATTGAAGAAATGCATTGTGGGAAGTGTAACATATCTTCTCTGATCCTGGATTCCCTCTTTATTTCATACTGTCAGGTTGTTGTTGCTGGATATGAGATGAGGACTGCAGGCATACTTTTGATGTGGCATGGTGAATGGTACACTCTTATGATACAGTGCTATTAAGGTATGGTATTACTATATGAATTTGAAATATAATACTAAATACATAATGTAATATTAAAGCTCTGTAAATGATCATAACATCATTTGTATAAATGGCAAAGTCTAACACCACAGGTCTATTAAAAGCTATCATTAAAGACAATAGTATGTATATACATGTTGCGTTATGCCATGTGTAGTTTTGAGTGTACATCAAATTGGGCTATTCCATTTAAAATCCACACTACCCCTGTGGAAGATTTTGGAAATATCTTTCACATGGGGGATCACCTAGGTTTCATTATCATTGAGGTATAGGACTTTTTATTTTTTCGGAGAAGAGCAGGTAGGGCAACTACTTGATTATATGTCTACATGTTCATACTACTTACTCTGAAAATTTTAGAAAATTCATGACGAGTCCGTTTTTTTTTAAATCACATTTTGTTCCTAAAATGTTGGTTATAGCTCCCTCAACGGGCACTCTCTCCATAGGGCTACATGTAAAGACCAGTTATAGACAAATGGCCCGAAAATAAAACGGACTCGTAGGAATTTCCTCAAATTTTGCATATGATGTAGTTTTAACATCTGGAATGTAATGCAAGTGATGTCGTTGCTGCTCTCCTAAATTCATTTTTAAAATGTCCGCCCCAGACCAAGGTGGATGACTTTCAAATCGAATGAGCACATTAGGCAGTTCCGTTTGATTTTCATACACCCTCTGCGAAAGATTCAACCTGAATCTTCCCCTGAGTGAGGATGAGTTTCAAATGGAGCTGCTAATGTGTTCATTCCATTTGAAATGCATACTTCCCCTGTGGAAGGGGGAGTGTGAATTTATTAGAGGGGGAGCGTTTAATACAAACAATACTGCTCTACAAGTGTCAGTAGGACAAACTCCAACATTGACTCAAATGTGACCTTTTACTTTTAGGTCGTGTTCGGTCGTTGTACTTGCATGGCATGTTAACTCACCTATGCTCTTTAAAAGTTAACATACCTTTACTCTTTCTAATTTTTTTAAATTTCTGATTTAGCATAGGCTTCAACATAAAAAGTCCAAGGTTTGAGATAATTTTCTCAAAATATCAAGATCTATCTGAAGAACCACTCAACCAATACTAGGCTTGTTTGTACTAATTTTAATGCATTTTTCATGCTGATTCCAAATATGGTCATGACAATGGCCAATTCTGACATTTTTGAATTGAAAAAAAATTGAAAGTTGTCGTCTGCAGTCGACACCCGTGTGGAGAGTGTTAAGCATTGTTAATTGTGACCAGTTTTGACAAAACCAGGAATTTGACATTTCATGATTTGAATACAAATGTAAGCATTACACAATAAGCTTTAAAATGATACCAAAATTATATACATAGCATCAATACTTTTCACAATATGGATAGTTTTGTAAATGATGCCTCGATATTTTTGCCAAATTGCTGTTCTGAGTAATGGGCTAATTAGTTTCCTGTCTTACACAGGATTGAATATACAGATAGGCTAAGATTATCATAGTTCAACTGTTAATTATTGATTAAATAAACCTCTTTTTAACAAGTACTTTCAACAATTTGAAAGTCCACTTAGTCCCACAGTCAAATACCATGAAATTAAGAATTCCAAAATAAAATTTGATTTTTTTTTATGGGAATGTCATCTTTAAAGGCCTATAACTCAAAAACATGCCTGGCGACTTGTTCCGGGTTTTGTTGGAGCTGGTCACAATATTCACTGACGTATGAATGGTTTTAACGAGCCAAACAATTTAGGTTATGTACATATTCAAAGCTGATAACTACCACGTATGCAAGTGAATTAATAAATTTGATTTCTGAAAATATATTGACTAATTTCTATGAACTTAAATTTTGTACTTTTGTATTCCCTATCCAGGTGGGGTTATCATAACAAAAGCAAACTTCACCTGCTGCATATAACCAACAGACAAGCCATCCACAGAAAAGGTTATACAAAACAAAAGGCCTATGAAATAATCTACCTATGAACTCAAATCAAAATGGATGTCACAAAGAACTGCACATAATATCTTTGATACTACAAAAGATTGGACAACACAGAATTATTACCACCTAGCAAGTTTGATTGATGTCAATAACAATCTACCATTAATAAACTTTGTGCCAAGTTTTCAAGTTTTGTTCCTGGAAAGGTGCAGCTTAAAACCAGCTAAATGTTTACCATAACCATTGCTTTGTATGCCCAATGTATTGTGGTATTTTTAGCATCTGAAGGAGCCCAAAATGTGTGGGTAGAGTGCCTACAGGCAAAACTGGCAACATGATCATTAACCTACATTTACCAATGAAATAGCATCTACATGAAAATGACAGTATGCCTGAATCCAAAAAAAGAAAGAAAATTACGTGTAAATATCACCAACATTTTTGTCGCCTCAAATTCCATGAAGAATCGCATTTCCACGAAGATGACTTAACGATAGTTGCCAACGGGGATTTGCTCAAATAACGTTATTTACATGCCAATATGAGTAGGAGTTGATTTCGCAGAAGAAAATGAGCTCACTTACAATGTGTGGCCATACTTGTAAATTGCAACAGTGAATTATGACTTGTTACTGGCGCTTGGATCAAACAGTTGACTGTGGTCATACTTGTAAATTGCAACAGTGAATTATCCCTTGTTATTGGCGCTTAGACAAACAGTTGGGCTGTCTACACTATTATCCCTTTGACTAATCACGATGTGATCCTCCTCGTTGAAATGTCTTCAACCAGTCGCGCACAACCCATTTAGGTATCATCTTACTCAGACATCGTAACTTGCACTGATTATATTGACAAAGCAGCGCTTCTTAAAAGCTTTTTAGGATATTGTTGAATTACTGGATACATAAGATTTGCTGACACGGTTCTTAATGATAGCGGTTTGTGATGAGAATGAAGAGGAGGCAGTTTGGTGGGACTTACTTATTTTGAACAAAATGGAAAACACTTAATCATATAAGCTGTTAAATTAATGCTGGTGCTCATATAAAGCAACACTGAGTGGGTAACTTTCTCATCATTTTGAAACTAACACAGACTGAGCCTACAGCCTGGACAAGTTGCTAATGTGAAACTGAACTATTTGCCTACTATCAAACTGGCAATAGACGATTTGAAAGCAGGAGAAAATAAAACATGTTTAAATATTTCTACCGGTCAGCTGCATTGAACATGGAGACTACCAGTATGACCACGTTAGGTGCAACAGAGATGACGCCAAGATACCATCCGCCACTTTGGCTCGGATGGCTAGCGCTTCTACTTATGCTACTCTCCACTATACTCATTATAGTTGGCAACATCATCGTCTTGGTTGTGTTCCACTACACGCATTCACTCAAGAACACCACCAGTGTTTTTATCAAATCCTTAGCTTTTGCAGACCTCGGAGTCGGCATCAACTGTATGTTTTCTGTACATTCGTGGTTTGCAGGGGGGTGGCCGTATGGATTCATCTTATGCAAGCTTGTTGGATATCTCATCGCCGTCACAGTTGGTGTTTCTATTCTAAGTTTGACAGGTGTTTCTATAGATCGCTATATTGCTATCATTCGACCACTTCAATATCATTCTTTACTGACAAAACGCAGAGCAAGAATTTACGTTATTACGATATGGATCATGAGTGCAATAATATTTCTACCTTCTCTATTCGGTTGGGGTGATAATAATTACTATTACAATTCTGTTACGTATGACTGCAGCATGCACTGGGAAGATAACGTAACATTTTCATTTTATCTCATCTCAATCGTGGTTTTGCCAGCTCTTGCCATATCTGCTTTCTGTTACTTCTGGATCCTACGCGTCTGCATCATTCAGGAACGCAAAACACGCCAGTACGAACTAGCATTACAGCAGCCTAACCCGGATTCGTTCAAGAGGCGGCACGAAAAACTTCTGGCAAAAATGTTCCTGATCATCATCAGCGCTTTTTATGTCACATGGATACCGTTTGTGGTGGTGCGGATCATTAAAGGAACCTCCGACACGGAACTCTCGCCTGCGCTCTTGTTCTTCACTGGTTGGCTCGGACTGATGAACAGTTTTCTCAACTGTTTCATATACAGTATCTGCCACAGACCATTCAGAAAAGGCTGCGGGTCTTTAGCATTAAAACTATGGGGGAAATGTCTTGCTCCTTGTGACAGGAGTTCATCCCGTGGTAGAGGTGGGCCCAGGACAAGTCAGCAGTGGATAAGGACTCAACAGACTACAGCTGCTGATGATGATGAGGATGCTGACAATGTAAAATATGATGAAGATGCTGTTTGACAAACGATTGACATGACAATGACAGTGTTGACGTTAACACTATGGACCACATGCCACAATAGCATCATGCCAGTGGCATAGTTCAATAACCTCAGTTAAACAGTAAAGGTCATTCAATGAATGTACAAATGTATTGGGGTTAAAGAACTGTGACCCTGATAGATGAGCATGTTGTGAATCCTAGTGTAAACGGATACTAAAGCGAACTGAAATACTGATATAGTTTGTAAGAAACTGGACAAGACAAGGTTAATAACTTGTGAAAAACTTATTTAACAAAAATGAACAGTTTTGAAGTGTAATTTTCTGTTTTCTGCATAATGAATATGAATTTAGTTATATGTGAAAAATTATAGACCACTTGACATGTGATGTCATTGCCCGGCAGTATGTGCACGAATTATGGCAATTTCTATTGTTCTTTGCCCTGCAGTGTGCATACGCATCATAGTTTGCTCAGGGCATGTGCATTTTAAATCGCCCACCACATTTCATATAGCACAAGACAGTGTAGCGGTTCGTACAAGCATATCGATAGACCAGTCCCTCGTCTTTGTTGATAAACAGTGATGTCAAGTGGTCTATACTATCCTTCCTTTTTTGACAGATGCAAACCACATAAGTAAACATATGGTGCAAACATATTTGACATATATGTAAAAGATTTATTTATCATTACTCTCACAATTACCATAAATTTCTTACTTTTGTAACATCAAGATAATATTCTAATAGAGGGGCCTACAGGCCGCATAATGCAGCCCTTGATGATGCGGCCCTTGATGATGTCCCATGCAGACTGTGAAGCTCGTCTTCACATGATATGTGATATGTTAATATATAAATATATTGTTATTCTTTCAATTACTTACGTTTAGGGATGAAATCAAAACTCGATTGGCAGTAACATTCGGTTCCGTCCGGTTGCCATTGTTTTAAAAAATAGCAACTGGACGGAACCAGCGGTCAACCACCGGTCGAGTTTTGATTTCATCCCTTAGGGCATTGTGCAATAGATAATCATTCCCTTCATAATAAATAACAGCTTTTCAATTTAATGTAAAGTTTCATGCTGTATAAAATTAATGTTTTGTTTTTTTGTCCCGGCCTGAATCGTTTTCTGGAGTTGGTTCATATTTGTTTTCCTTTTTAATTTTCAAGTGTAACTTTTCAATTTAAAGCTCCAGCAATTCATTATGATGGTTAAAAAAGTTGATAAGCATCGTAAATCACTTTAACAAAGTTTCCTAGTATTCTACCGCTTAAAAATCTTCAAATTTAAGGCCTAAAAAATTGTATGATTGGCGTAACATAAAATGAAAAATTAGGGTAGGTCAGTCAGCAATTAAAAAAAAAAAAATCTGTTTTTTTTAGGGTAGGTCGGTCGGCAATTGTTTTTGTTTTTTTTAATTATTTTTACACGCACGTTTTAAGCTGTAAATTGCGTATGATAAAGGTTTTGCAACTTTTTTTTTCTTTTTTTTTTAATTTTAAATTTTAAAAAAAATTTCGAAAGGAAAAAAAGTTTAGGGTCAGGCATATTTTTAGGGTCAGTTGGGTTACGCCAATCAAACAATTTGTTTTAGGCCTAAAAAGTACCTTATTATTTTCCAAATGAATGCACTAAAAAAGGATTGCAATGCCAATTTTGCATACCAAAAACAAAAGAAAAACCACCCTTGTCAATTTACAAGAATGAATTAATAAAAAAAAAATTATGTGGGTTAATCATGTTAATACTGCTTGATTGTTAGGATTTTATAAATTAACAAAATAATTCTTGAATCACCATGTGGTAACCTGAATCCTTCATAGTCTCAGGGGTGTAATTCAAAGCTTGATGTGGTCTTAATGTGATGAAATTTGATCTAATTCGATCTAATGTTATAGACTAACTACAGACCTGATGAATTTATTCAAGGAATGATTCAAAGCTTGTGAAATATCCTGAAACTAGTAGAAAATCCTAAAAAACAGTTTGAAATTGGGCTAAAATACCCCAGAACAAACAATACATTTGCGTAAATTTTGGCCACAAAAAATCAGGAAATCAGGAAACACCCTGAAGGATCGCACCCCTAGTCTACAATGCCCATGTATTTGTGTCATGCTTGTATTGACTGAAAAATTACCGTTCATATTGTGTCGGACTCATGAAAATATTTTCATGTGACTTTGGTTGTACGCCATACTTATGAGACCATTCTGCACCATATTGTACATAAGGATCAGTGATTACACTGTCAACATTTCAACGATATAGCGCCTTCACTTCTGGGTGATTTCTAAAACTTTTTGATACCCCCTCGTACACACTTTTGTTTTCAATATGTGAAATCAAGAAATGTAAAAAAATAACCTCCACAAAAATTTCCAATCTATAGTTGCATATTTGACAATAAAGAGGGCAAATAAAGTTTGAGTTGTCTTATATAAACTCTGTCTGCATGTAGTTGTAGATCACTCAAAAGAAAAGTAACACAAAGTGCCTTGCTCATAACAGGTACTTGAATTGATGCTAAAAATAGCCAACTGTTTTTATGGAGTGAAGTATGATTAACTGGGCATATATAAATAATCTTTATGACAAATGACTCCTTGTGATTAATAGGTATTGGTATATGGCTATTTAACCCCATGAGAACTACCTGCCGATTGGCCAAAAAGAAGTTTTCATTATCAACTGGACCAATCGTCAACATTGTTAGAATGATTTCACCATGCAAAAACATTGGGGTGAATTATTTGCCAAGCTCCATTCTGATTGGTGATTAAAGTAATGATATCATGTAATTGACCAATCAGAGGCAATGTTAGATCGGCAGGTAGTGCTCAAAGGGCTAAAAGGCTCCTCGGTTGAAATTAGCAAACAAAATAATGTTAACATATGTTAACAGCATTATGTATCTGTCAACAGAGGGCAGTCTGCACATGCAGGGAGTGAAGACATCATAGACCGACTGACTTCATTCAATTGCAATGTTCTTGATTTTTTTTTGATATGCAGGTTCATAGCAAGAAATGATGTAATTTATGATTAAAGGGAGTGGAGTCAGACAAAATCAAACTTTGGATTTTCTTTAAGCATTTTGCCAAAGGGGTATATTCAATTTCTTTCACCCTTTCAACTGTGAATTTTTGTTCTGGAGGGATAATGGGTATAATAGTTTTGATGACTTTTTTAATAATATTTGTCTTAAAGTCACCGAACCTAAAATGTTCTTCTACATTTTTTTTCATTAGTAACTACTATTAGTAACTACTGTTTCTGGCATAAGGCAGATATATATATAGACCCCATCACCCCAGATAAAAATATTGGGTATTCAGGTCTTGATTGTGTGAGGAGTTAAAAAGTAATGGGCATGGTTAATAACTTTACATCAGTTATTTGGAAGGCATTGTGAAAAATCTGAACATTTTGCTTTGGACCTCAGAATATCTTCCGGAACACAGGATATTTTGTGGTTCCAAAGGCCAAATCTTTCAATTTTTTCGCAATGTTCTCCAAATACCTGATGCGCAGTTATTGATCTATACAAGTCAATTTAGCACTTTCATTTACTTCCAGGTTGCTGGGGTTTTTTGATGAGTAGTCATACCTTATTCATCCTTCAATTACAAATGCAGTTAAACACTTTGAATAAGACAAACAATTAATTAAACATTGAATAACAGATATGCCAACAATAACATCCAGAAAATAGGGAGGATTCAAACAAAAATAGGGAGGTTTTCAAAATTATTACACGCAACTTCAATGGCACAAAACTTGCCAACCAAATTTGGGTGTCAAAATGTACAAAAATGTTTACAAAAATAGGGAGTCTCCCTCTAAAATAGGGAGGGTTGGCATCTCTGGAATAAGATGAACTATTGCTGGTGGTGTGAAAATTATCTGCCAAGTTCCTCTCCATTTTTTAGTTTTGTATTTTTTAGTCAACTTCAACAAGATTGTTTTACAGAAATCCTAGAAGGCAGGATCACAATATTTTTGGAATATTTGATAGACAAATACATTTTATGAACACAATAGTTTTTGTTGTTGGTACCACCAGTGGTGACAGAAATATTTTTGCTGACGGAAGTTGTGAACTGTTGAACCCAATTTATTTTGACCAATGCGTTCAAGAATCTAAAAAAAAAAAGGGGGGGAGTGCAGAGCAAAAAGGGCTACACCACTGTATATAACCCTACACTTTTGGTAATATTTTGTTGTTGTAGTCATATCATTTCCTACCACTTTTCAACTTGTGAATTTAGTGCAATAAGTGTGTTTTCTACAGCATGCAGTAAATAAGTCATATACACCCATGCATCTTTACCAGGGTTCTCCCACCTTGAAGCCTTTAAAATTCAAGGACTTTTTAAGGACTTTCAAGGTCCAAAAGCATGATTTTCAAGGAATTACCACAACACAAAAATCATGAAGCAGCTCTCCATGCGGCACGTATCAACGAAAATGATAGCTCCTCTCCACCTACCAAATTTTGTCAAAATTATACTTAAGGTAAAATTCCAAATTTCAAGGACTTTCAAGGACCTTGTGCAAATTTCCAGGACTTTCAAGGCCTTGAAAAGGTGTTTTCAAATTTAAGGACTTTCAAGGACCGTGGGAACCCTGCTTTGCATGTTCATTACAAACGCATCAAAGATTTGATGTCACAGACTGGACAAAGCTGAAAACATATCCAGATGTGCTTTGGGAAGAATTTAACATCGTTGGGCAGGAAAAACCTCCCATGTGCTTGTGGCCCCTGAACATGTTTAAAACAAATCTGCCAACAAGTTACATAGGAAGTTTTCCTGTCCAGCGATGATAAACAAATTACCCAAGATCTTACCTTAGTTATGAGTACCCTGTAATCTTCCATCAATCCCTTGTTATCGTGAACACCAGCTAGTAACTGCCACACTTCTCCTCTCAATGCCTCGGGCACGCCTTTACGCACCATATTTTTGAGTTGTTTTGGGCGCACTGCCAAGTCGGCTCGCCATTTTGCCAAGAGGTCGCCCCAGCTGAGTAGGATGTTTTCATCACAGTCCTTGTCAACGATGCCGGAACCACTCTGAAGTGGTTCATCGTCCTCTGAAAGTTTAGAAGAAGAAAAATGCAAGTACTATCATTATAATCTTGAATTATTTCCGTATATATCACACATGTAAAAGAAGTGTTAAAATAAAAATCTGGGTGCCTCGGTTGAGGACAGACAGGCCTTTTACGAACACATTTATGTGCACATCTTTCTGTGTACCTACAAAGTAAAGGCTAGGTCACTTAAATTGCAAATGGGAATTTTGGGGCGCCACTAATGAGGGATTTTTTTGCTGTTTATACATCCTTTAATGTAGTTTACAAATGAAGTTAATGACTGGATATGATTTTATTGATATTGAAGCGCTTTATTTTTTTCATTGCAATACATTTCTCCTTCCAGGCTGTCTATTGTTCGGTAACAAGCTTGACAGAATCTCGGAAGGTGCGGTTGAACATAATGAAGGGCCTTTTTGTATTCAAGTTTGACAATATTTTTGTTATTGTCATGATCATTGCGTAATAAAGACAAATTTATTTACAGGGGGCGAAGTAAACTTAAATAGTTGGAATACTACAGTATTACATTAATAAGGAATACCTCGGCTATGGAAGCCGGTGTGTAACAATCCTTGCAGGTGCATAGCTAGCAATGTCAGTCGGGAAGGGGGCCAAACGTCAGTATCGTCCCTATTTTTACGCTCCCTCTCCTCCTTTTCCCTTCTCTTTTTCCCTCCCCTTCTTCTCTTTCCCCTCTCCTCCCTGTTTCTGTTCTCTTTCTCCCTCTCCTTCCCCTTCCTGCTGGCTACGCTACTGAATCTTTGGAATGGAACATCCTCACTCACCACTTTCTTCTTCCAGTACATAAGATATCATACTGTCCGGTGTCTGGACCATCATTTGGACATTGGTAGCTCTGGTTTGATGGATGGTCGCAGTGTTACGTCGTCTCTCACGCTGCATCTCGCTCTCAAGACTCAGAACCTTGTATGCCATCTCGTTCTCCACACTGGTCTCAACCTGCAAAAGAATAATATCATCGATGAGCAAATTTGAATCTTTACCCAGAGCAGCCAGCACACATAAATGTTGAAAAAAAAAACCCCAAAACAGTGTATCTGGTTGGCGACCATCGTTATCCTAGCATGACACTCTAACCAACTGAGCAACTAGGCATCCATCTTTCTCTCAAGCAATACTCATTTTCAACTAATCATTCTTATTTCAGGTCTGAAAAAATTCATTTGTACATTGTTAGTATTAACACTAACATACATAATCAGTAAATATTATAATTTGTTATTGAACAATGTAATGTAATAAAAACTTATACACAGGTGTTGGCCCTGATCATTTATTGGTATATCCGGCCTTTTTGGATTTTTGCCATTTTGTGCATTTTGAAACCAAAGGCGAATTTTTTTCTTCATTTTTTAAAGTCCCCAATTAATCTGTATGCAACTACCTATCATGTGAGACATGTTAATGGCATGGCTTCGATTTAGTTTTCTTCTTCTGACAATTTTCAATTTACGGCCGCCATCTTGGATTTTGAGCTGAATTTTCATAAATTTTCAAGTTTTACCGGATTTATAAGCCGAAGGCGATTTTTTTCTTCAAATTTTGTTTGAAGTCGCCAAGTAATCCTTGTACAATTATCGTTCATATAGTTCATTACATAGTAATTGGTTGGCTTCGACTTAGTTATCTTTTTTTGAACTTTTTTTAACAAGTGATCGAGCGGTCTATGTACATCAACCCCTGTGTATAAAGTACAAATCTGCCTAAAAAGCTGACAAATAAAAATCAAAAACATAATACAGAAAGAACTTAAAACAAACATGTTCAGTGTCAGAAAGGCTGTTTACATATATGTTAATACAGCTGCATACACTAGGAAATCACGCAAATGATAATACACAAGCAAAATTGAAAATGTGTATGCATGCAACAGCGTCAGCGTGCGAACTGTGCAGTATCATTCAAAAGATGTGAACAGCCATTCTAACAGTGAAGCATATAATAAAAATAACTAGAAATGTGCAACAGTTATAAAACAATTAAACTGTGATGTAATGTAAAATGGAAAAATTCAAATCTGAAATGGAAGATGTACCTCCATGTATCCATCTGTATCAGGGTTGACCTATAAAGGATGCAAAACAAAATCTCCATATGGTACTACTGTAAAGTGTGCCGAGGCTTGTGGATCAACGTCTAGGCATTGTGCCTGTGTGTAGCGCACTATAAATCACTGCGCTTTTTTTTCCTACTATAGCACTAACATACTGTACAAACATGTATTAATGTACGACCAATCTATTGTAATGTTAATAGAAAGCAAATTCATACTTCTACGCTACTCAAATTTGGTACACTCACCGGAGCGCTTTCACCGGGTCAACCTGCGTCTTTAGCGGATGTTATTGCTCTGAAGATTGTTGTTGCTACTGATGTAGTACTAGGACACCTCCGATGACGTCACAGATGTTGATGACGTCAAACTTGAAGATGTTGTGCTCCGGTGAGTGTACCAAATTTGAGTAGCGTAGAAGTATAAATTTGCTTTCTATTTACGTTTACCGCTACGTATGAATATACATTATTATATTGTAATGTTCTTGTGGAGGGTGTTTGCTACATCATCTTCTTTGCACATGCTTTCATAAATTGGTCAAACTTAATTTTTTTTAAATAAATTCATTGATTTTAACATGGGTAGTATCCATTACTGCCTGTAGACAGGATGTCGGGAAAGGTGACCTCCACGCTGTTGGTGGTCTTCCTGTACTTTTGAATGGGACAGCAGTAAGCGTGGCCAATTTTTCCAGAGCATAACAAGACTTTGCTGTCAGTAAATATTTTTAAAATTAAGTCTTTCATAACATATTAAAAGGGCAGAGACCCCTGCTGTATAATCAACTTGCTAGGTAAGTTTTGAGTAACTTTCATGAAAATTATCAAAAAAGTGCCTATTCTTTTGTGTGTGTATGGTCCATCACCTGTCACTTTGAAGTCTTGTAACATGTCTAATGGTGCTGCCATGGCCACTTGATGAATTGTTTAATTTGAATTAAATGTAGATATTTATATAGCGCTTTATGCCGTAAACAGCCTCCAAGCGCTTTACATTTATTCCGCCATCATTAGAATATGTCGAAACCACGTTTGCTGCCTACAAGTGGCGCAGGGTTCATCAGTACAACGACTGTGACTACCCTTAACAGCTTCCCATTGCACCTGGGTGGGGTAAGGCAAGCGAGGCAAAGCGACTTGCCCAAGGGCGCAACACAGTTGTGGGACGGGGATTCAAACCCACGCACGTCGAGCAAGCTCTCAGATTATGAGTCCAAGGCCGTAACCACTGAGCCACCGTGTCCTCATTAAATTAATCAATTCATATTATAGACTGATAAATGGCCATCAGTTGATTATTGAGACTTTTAACCCATTTAAAGCTTTATTTATCCTTTTATCACTTTCATGTCAATAGATCTTTTATAATCGCAAAGAAGTGAGACATTTAACTGTAATTTCTTGCATGATGATCAAATGGAGCCCCACACACATATTCCACCAGTGATTCTGAAAAATCAGTCATTCCTAAGTAAAAGGTGTCAAATTGCAATCAATTATGTCCAAAAGATGTCCGAAACATGTTAAAAAGTCCAGTAATAAAGGCTACTATATACTAAAATGTCAGAAAGGCTTATTAACCATAACCGAACCAAACATCATAAAACCTCAATTCACAAAGCATCTGCAAGCGCAGGTATCCCACATGATGTGATTGCGTGACTTTGTGTCATCATGCTAACAGTCAAACACTCATATGATACGGGCATGGAAAGCTTGGCCGGGCAAGGTAGACCCCCATGTCAAGGTATGGCTGTGCACGTGTCTGGCATATGAGGGGTCCCTGGTTCATAACCGCACATGAGAAAAAAGGTTTTCTCTTCTTCTTCTTTCTTTCTTCATTCCTTCTTTCCCCTCATCAAAATAAGGCTGGGGCATTAACTGATTAGTTTCTATTGCCTAAACAGACACCTATCATCAAGTTATATAACAAATCTTCCACTGCGCAGGTTCAATGTCATTAGGCCTGCATATTATTTGTATTTCGGTGTCTACCACATTAAATCACTAACCTCTTCGAGGACCAGATAGAACATCTCCTGCACCGGCTTCTTGTTGAAGTACCAGAATTTCTCTGGCGCTGGAAAGATGCGGACTTTGGTCTCGACAACAAACCTCACTGGTTCCTGTATGCCTGCTATGACTAGGTCGACCGCTATGGTCATGAACATGCCCTTGTCTGTACATGAGAGAGAAAACACATTATGATTATTGTTATATGCATACTTCCTTTTTCAAATTAAGACTTGTTATTAATTAATGCTCTGCATGCTAGCCATAGAAGGGGTGAAATTAAGTGGGCGACGGGAGCCGTTTGGCCCCCAGAACCTCTGAAATGGCCCCTGGTTCCATTTCAATTTTAGTTGACCAGGGGACACTTTTCTCACAAAACTGGCCCCCTGGATAGTGACACGAAAATATCAAATTACAAGCAAATAGTGCTTATTTAACTCATCCAGCACATCTTTATTTTTATTGGCCCCTTGGTAATTGGAAATGGCCCCTGGTTCTTCCAAATCTTGGTGAACCAGGGGACACTTTTTTGGCAAAGTGGCCCCTGGTTCAAGCTCTCTTATTTTCACCATTGAGCCATAGGCTTCAACAGATTTTCCAGATTTTCAGATATTTTCTCAACATATCAAGAGCTATCTTAAGAACCTTGCTTACTTGCTTATGTTGACTTGTCTAGTCGGACTAAAGAACCACTGAACCAATACTAGGCTTGTTTGTACTCATTTCAATGCATTTTTCATACTGATTCAGACACAGACTCATGAGTGTAAGACTATAGCTATAGTTATACAGACAAGATAAAAGTTTACTTACCTAAGCCAGGAGGTGATTCTGTATTGAGTACTTCTAAATCAGCCTGGTTTGGATCCCAACGACTCATTACCGTGTAAGATTTGCCATCGTTACTATGCTCAAGATTCACCTGTAACAGTTACCAATAAATATGTAATAAAAGAAATAGTTGAATGGTGGCTGCTTGACCAAGTTAACAAGTGACTATGTGCACTATGTGTTACCTTGGTAACAAAACATCTTAGATGGTGCAATCCTATCCTTATTTGAATTTGTTTCATCAAAACGAACAATTTGACACCTCTTTTTGGCAAAATCGGACCACTTTGATGTTTTTGACCCCCATAGAGACAAAAATGTGACCTTTGATCTTTTCGGTTATGACTCAAGAATGGTACGTCCTATATAGGTCAAACTATACATTTTCTGAATTCTTGTGACTAGAGGAAATCATTGAAATGTTTTTTAACACAATTTGAGCAACTTTGAAATTTGACTCTGTCTAAAGTTTGATGACTTTTCCCCGCCAAAAGCTACTCCGGTTCAATTGCTATCATGCATTTTTGTGTAGCCCATGATGTCAACTATCTCTGGTAGCAGTGCAGCTTTGCCCCCCCCCACCAAACTGGTACCAAACACCCCATCTGACGATGTTAGGCTCACACGCTTCAATGACCTAAAAACCAACTTGACAATATGTCCAACATTCATTCAGGGGAAAAAAATCTAATGGTTTTGTAATTGTTCCCAGTTTGTGCACTCTCTGTAATCATGCATATACATGTACCTATTCCCATGAGAAATCTCTGGGTGAAGATACACAGCCCATGGGTTCATTCAAAATCAACTAGTTGAATATAATTGCACAGACATGTTCTGCTCTAACATGCACTCCATAAATAACAATATGCAACCCAGCAAAAATCATCGCAAGAGTGAACCCCAATAGATTCAGAACTAGGTCACTACGGAAAACAAACAAATGTGATAACCACTGCTCCCGATTCCATACAAGCACTAAAGGGGCTGGCATTTTCTTCAGAAGGTGGGGGGGGTCCCAAATTTACAAAAGTCAGCATTAATAAAATTGTGCCCCCCTATTTCGGCAACACAAATTTTATGACCCCCCCCCCCTCCACCAATACCCCTTACCCCTTAAACAGGCTAAAATTGTTTTGAAATCAGTCTCTTTGAATAAAATAAACATACTATCTGCGGTCATCTTGTGATTCCCTACATTTTGGTCATCAACAATTTTATGACCCCCCTCTATTTTTTTTTTCAAAAATTTTTTCTTTCCAAAAATTCCTATGTATGACCCCCAGTATATTTTGGACCCCCCTCCAAAGAAAATGCCAGCCCCTAATTGTTTTTTGTTTAAAAATATATTATTCTGTTTTGCCAAATGAAACATAGCTAAATCCTAATCCTTTAGTTGGAACAAACTGGCAATGAAAGTCAAATTTTAAAAGTTTGCCCAATATTTGGAATATGGGCCAAAACATATGGGTGTTTAGGGTGTTTTATGTATGTTGTGACAATCAAGTCCAAAGACTTATACAAAGACTAATATCAGTATCAATATCTCTTAATAACCTTAATTATCAAAATTTACATAATATATTAAAATCACAGAGAATTAATTAGCCTAGCCTACTCAGGATTTTGAGTGCTTAGATAGACTTGTGTCGTTGTAACAGCAATTGAATCAAAACATGCATTTCCCCTCAATTATGGAGTTACCCATTCTGGTAACCCTATTTGAAATTCACACTCCCCGTGTGAGAGATTAATGTCATTTCTTCCACAGGGGGTGTATATATTTCAACTGGAATAGCCCATGAAGTTATATTTACCAACATACAGACCAGGCAGGCAGCCACTTGGTAAAAGAGACACATATGGCAGTTGCTTGAAAATATGAGTGACTGAGATGACACTGTGTGTCTAAATTAAGAACCCTGTGGGATGTTGAAAGGTTTTCTTTTCCATATTGTATATATTGCATAGTCACAATTCACTGGATCCTGATGCTCTGCATGCTGGCCATAGGCTTAAGTTTTGAATTTTTTTCTCAAAATATCAAGAGCTATCTCAAGAGCCTCTGAACCAATACTAGACTTGTTTGTTCTCATTCAATACAATTTTCATGCAGATTCCAAATATAGACATGAAAATGTGAAATTTTGGAATTTTTAAAGAAAATTTGGAACTTGTCGTCTGCAGACGACACCCCTGTGGAGAGGGTTAACTTCATGGGGGACTGAGTGAATTCATCCCATACCATTTCCACTTTGGTATGACTTTAGAAAAACTGTGGCCACTCCAAGAGAATAGGATTAGGGGAAAGTTGGATTAGAAATTAGGTAAGCACTGGATAAAACCGTCTTAAAAAAAACCCAAACAAAGCTGGATGAATTGTAGGCCTATTTTAATTACTTTTTGCTTCTATTGAACAGCTAGCAATGCATGTTAATTCAATATGTCCCTGGCTGGTTTTTTTTTTTTGTGGAAAAAACACAATTGCACCCAAAAAACGCAATTGCGGCCGTAAATACCATAATTGCGTTTTCCTCCAGTGCTTAGCATTGGTGTGACCACCACTAGACTAAAGGCATACGTACCACATCCAGCAGATGCATTTCCCTGTCTGGTACCTCCCTACCAGGACATATGAGCAGACCAAAACACCTGTATAAAACATGACAGACAGATGAAGACAAATATTAGATGAAACTGATGTGGACAAATGACAGACATCCAGACTAAGTACTAGTCAGACAATTTATTTTGGGATCACTAAATATAGATCACTATGAAAGCACATTAGTCCAGGATATACCGAAGTTTAATGTGCATCCCCCCCAGGACTCTAACAAACCAATTTTTTAAGCTTCCTTTTATGGTCCTATAACACATTCAAGATGTTAACAAAAAATAATAAGGATTGACCTTTATTGCCCAATTTTGTTAACAACGAAGCACTTTAGACAGTGCAAACGATTCCTTCTTTGATTTGTTTTTACATGACGAACAATTTGAGACCAGAGCATTTTTAATTTTTGGCTCCTGTGTGGCCGAAAAAAAATGACCACCCCCCAGATTTGACCTTTTTGCTTATAACTCAAGAACAGTGTGTCACAGGTAGGTCAAACTATACTTTTTCTGGATCCTTGAAATGAGAGGAATAATAATTTGGTGTGTTTTTTAACCAGTTTGAGCAACTTTGAAAAGTTTCAGAATGGAAATTTACACTGAAGGGTATCAATAATTTTCCAAAATCTTCCACAGGGGTAGTGTGGATTTTAACTGGAATAACTCAATGTGACTGTTACCTTTCAATGATGAGTATCCTATGATGTTGTTGATGAACTGTCACCACCACTTCTTTCTTACAGCCTTGCTTCAGCTTGAAACATCTCTTATCCCTTGGTACCGGATTGAAATTCCCTTTCCCATCATCCTCTTTGATGTCCACCAGAACGGGGATGTCAAAATTGAGGACGGTTTCTCGTGGCATCGGCAGGGCACCGGGAACGCTGTCCACCAGGCCGGGGCTCTTTGGGACTCTGTGGAATGCTTGACCAAAACATTTCAGGATTTTTTGTACCTGTTGATAACAAAAAGTACAGATTAATTACCAACAGATTATTTACATGCAAGTCAATATTTACACAGCAAAAGAACAAGCTCATCAGCACATTTCTACACAACATTTACCATGTTTTTCTACTGTATTGATACAACCTCGCTGACAAATTGATTGAGGGCTAAATCCTGGGGGGGGGGGGACACTCACTAAAAATGGGCGACGGGGATGTGCGGCCCCAGACATTGGCCCCCATTTTTCAACTCCCTCTCAACCAATGACCCTCTTTTGTGTTTTACTGAACTCCCTCTCACCCAATGACCCCCTTTTTTGTTTTCCAGTCACCAAAAGACCCCCTTCTTTTTAAAAATTTCTCACTGAATGACCCTGTTTTTTTCATTATTTTTCATCAAATTTTTTAAACATTTTCCCAGTTTCACTGAATGACCCCCTTTTTGGTAAGATTATCCCCAGTCGCGCAGAAAGACCCCCTTTTTTGGGCCTTCTCACTGAAAGACCCTCTTTTTCGGTGATTAGGCTCTCACAGAAAGACCCCCTGCTTTGAACTGCTGTCCACACACCCCCATTACTTCCAAACTCGAGTGGGAGCTAAATACTGTATGCATTATGTATTGGACTTGCGCAGGGCAATTTATAGAGTCTGTAATCATCTGTCAACCAATGCATACTATATTCATCAGCGACATAGTACTACTACATGCAGGATAACATGAAGTATGAATGCATCTCTGGAAATAATCACTGATTTCAACTGAAAATAATCACTGATTTTGACTGAAAAGCCAGCTTCTGTCAAATGCAATCTACAAATTAGGTAGTTCCAGTAACTGAAACTCGAGATATTCATCTCCATGCATATATGCCATGCCAGTACACAAGAATACCATGCTAAGGTTCAGTTCATGTAACTACACATTAGTGGATCTATCTTTGTTATCCATAATCACTAAAAACAGATGGGTACAATCATTTTGATACAACCTGTATCATGAGATACATGTATGAACTTTGAACCATAATTGATGTGATAAAACAAAAGATCACAACTAGTACCTCAATGATATTAACCCCCTAAGCACTACCTGTCGATCTAACATTGCCTCTAATTGGTCAATTACATGATATATTCACTTTAATCACCAATCAGAATGAAGCTTTACAAATAATTCACCCCAATTTTTTTGCATGGTGAAATTATTCTAACAATGTTGCTGATTGGGCTAATTGCTAATGAAAACTTATTTTTGGCCAATCGGCATATAGTTCTCATGGGGTTAACTGAAGAAAGATGTAAGTTATCACAGATGTTATATAATGATGTTAACTTTAGTTGCCAATTAGTCCAAATGATGATATGGTACATTATAAATATGTCCAGCTAAGCTTAGTTTGTGCATGAGTTATGATATGTTTCAGACATATACCAGCAACATATCAAATGTTTAATTGGGCTGGCTGATTATATCATAATTACATGAAATTGACCAGAATGATGTTGTCTAAAAATAATCACCTAAACCTTCTGGCTCAAGATGATTTTGACTTACTAAATACATTGCAACTTCCCAAATTTGACTCTCATTTCATCATTTAATAATGCCCTCATTCCAAATTGACTGATATAGTACAAGCGGGTTCTGATTAGGTTGAATACAGTATTTTAATTTTATTTAAAAAAAAGAAAAAGATGTTTGCCCAGTTTAAACAAATAATATACGCCATTATATATGAGGGCGAGATGGCTGAGTGGGAAAGGCGTTGCGTTGCCGGTCGGGAGATACGATCGACGAGGGTTCGAGCCTTGGGCTTGCCTTAGGTGAAAATTCTCTTCCCTCCCAAAAAGTTCCTATCTGGTCAGGAATCCTTCAATTAAGTTCAGTTACATTGCAGAATTTAATTGTAGAATTTCTTCTCACCCCCATACACTGCTTAGCACGTGCAGTGTATGTGTGACGTCTGTGATTCGGAAGTCACATAAAGCCGTTGGTCCCGTGTTCAGGAAGAGTCAAACCCTGTGCATGTTAAGTGTCAGAGCTGTTCGAAAAGAGAAGGGGGACCATCCCCGGTTGTGATATCTGCAATCAATTCCAGGTTCCAGGATCGTGCATATTAGGTAAAACTGTGCATGTTAAGCCTGTGTGACAATACTCAAATTGAGGTATGCACGTATACAAGAAGAAGAAGAAGATAAAGCCGTGCTTTTATCTGTGCTTTCTAATATACTTGTTTTAAATGTACACAAAAACAACAAAAAACAAAACAACTTACAGCTTCTTGAACTTCACATCTGAAGATGTGACACTGGAATATCTGCGTTTCTCTTGTACCCTGACTGCATGTGAAAGCAAAGCAGTCACTAATGTTGGTTCCCTCACGTCCACGACAGCAGAACAGGATGCGTGTGATGCGGTACTGGGCGATTTCTGATTTACCATCGGGCTCTAATAATCTGGAAAGATATTAAACAAAAAAATTAGGATAACTTTGTATATTGCAATTACCTCAAGCAACCAGTTGTAAAGTAATTTTGTTATTTCCTCTTTGGTCAAGGGACACGCTGGTGATCGGCGATCGTGTTGAAGTGGCGAGGTCTCCTCACCTTAAATACGTGCCGACAACCAATGGGTAAACCGTCTTGTTGTCAAGACTGTTGATCAGCCAATCACTAATCAGTGTGACTGTTTATCACCTGTGTTTATGCTCGTGTACGCAATACGCACAGCTCCAACTACGGAAGAAATGAAAATTTAACTGTACATGATCATTAATTTGATCTCGTGCGCTAGTTGTAATGTTTGAATGTTTCCCTGTTCCAGTGTATGATGCGTAAGCCTCTTCCTCTGTTTGTATGATTATATTAGGCTGGCGGGTAAGCATCATTAATTGATCTCGTACACTGGTATGTAATGTGTTGTTTGTACTGTTCACCCTTGACTGCTCATATCCATAAGTATCAGACTTGAGTCCTGTTTATCAGGGACAGTCTGTGTAGCTCAGTGGTAGAGCGCTCGCCCGACAAGCGAGAGGTCTGGAGTTCAAGTCCCCGCGCAGGCAGGTATGTCCGGAGTTTTTTCTCTGATATATCTGCCTATGCATGTTATGTTTCCATTGGTAAATTCATGTTTAAATGTGCTAGTGTGCGATGCATAATTCTTCTTTCCCCTGCATATTGATATATTAAGAATAACGATTAAGCATCATTAATTTGATCTTGTGCGCTAGTTGTAATGTTTGAATGTTTCCCTGTTCCAGTGTATGATGCGTAAGCCTTTTCCTCTGTTTGTACATGTATCTGAATTTTCTGACTGAAACAGAAAATTTTGTTTCTTTAAAACTCATGAAACTGTAAATAAATGTGTTTGACTTAGTGTGATTAAGTCATTCCCTTGATGACTTGAAATGTTCTCAAACTCAATATGCCATACATATGCTCCAAAAGACACGAAGATGGTACCAGTAATGTGCTATTGCCGTGTTGACATTAGGCAAAAAAAAAGAAATATTGTTTGCTTGTCCTCTACCGACCGACTCTAATATGGAAAAAAAAGTGGGTTTTTTTTGTTTTACTGCGGACCCCAATTTTGGAAATTCCAGAAAAAGGTTTTTTTTTTTTCAACATTTTTGACATCCTGAGTTTTTTTTACCGTTTCTACACACTTCTAAACTGTTTAAAAACATAAATGAAGTGGTATGCAGTAGGGAAATATCCCAATTCACAACAATTTGGGCTATTTAGCTAATAAGCCCAATCGCCATTCTAACTTCCGGTTTTTGAGAGCAGTTTTGGGACACTTTGACCTCTGACATATCGGGAAAATTTACGTAATTATTATTAATTTTCTTATTATTGTCACAATTTTGATCATTAAAAATACCAAATAATTAATTTATAAGACACTAATATTTTTTATATTTGTTTTAAATATTGTAAAACATTTTAGATTATATTTTGTACATACAAAAACCCAATATGTCTGAATTTTCTGAAAGGTCAAAGGACAAAGTGTCCTAAAACTGCAAAAACTGTCCTACAATGCATTGCAAACTTCCAATGCCGATTGGGCTTATTAAAGGCATACAGTCATGTTTTAGCTTTGACCTTTAAAATTTATTTTTTTTAATCCCGACCGACCGACCCAATTCTGAAAAAGTTGTGGAGGACAAGCAAACAATCTTTTTTTTTGTTTTTGGCTTTACGGTGGTGATCATCACATGCATATTTCATGACTGTTCCTATGTTAGGCTTCTCATTGCATTACCGAGGCTCCACACACCATGAGTGAACAAATATTTGTGAATAAGTGCAGTCAGCATAAACCATGTAAGACATTATACATGTAACGATGTCAAGGAATGTACATGTAATAACTTGACAGCCATAAATTTGATGTCAAAAGCTTCAATTTTGATTGAATTCCTCAAGCTGGCACATATTTTGAATCCATGTTCACACATTATTATGTTTTCATGAGTCCAAGTGTGTGAAAATATTGTATCCAAAACATAATAATGATAAAATTGGATGCTTTACACCCAATATTTATGGGTCTCGTTATGAGTTTTAAAATATTGGACTCGACTACGTCTCGTCCAATATTTTAAAACTCATAGCTCGACCAATAAATATGGGCTCAATCGATCCAATTTTATATCAGTATGCTTAGCCGTTTCTCGCTTATACCATGTTCCTATTTGCTTCATTGTTCTGTGCCTTTGTACATATAGTTGTGTGGGCGTAGGTGTGTTTTGTTGATTTTGCACAATAAAAATGTCTCCAAAATGGACTCGGCAGACAAATTTTGGTACAATGTTCCTCCTTCACCCTAAAACTGTTGTCTTTTATATACAAGACCTATTAGGCCAGGGCTTAACAATTGAGTTTGAGTTCCCTGTTTCCCACCCGCACCGAAAATTGAGAATTACAAAATATTTAATTATTTGATTTTTATTTGATATTTGATCAGTGGTATCTTGCCATTACTGGCGAAAAAGAAAAAATTAAATCTTGGCCTAACTTAAAAAATATGCATAATCTTTAGTTTAAATCTCCCAATGTCTCTCTAAAACATATGGACATGGGCATCAATCCTGGGGGAGGAGGTTAGAAATTTAGGCCGAATGCCCCCCCATATTTCCAAGACGGATTGACGCTTTTAATGCACAGTGAATGGTGCTTACACACAGCTAAGGAAAATGTCCTAGTCTTAGTTATAAATACTGTGATAGAAACAGTGGCGTAGTTGCAATTGCCCCCCCCCCCCCCTTCACAAATTACCTATTTGGGCCCCGCCCCCTAGTGCAAGGAAAAAAGAGTAAAAAGGAGGGAGAAAGAGAGGAGAGGAGGGGCAGAGAGATGGGGAATCCATACGATATGCAATACCATACGATTATTATCAATAAGCCTGGCAAAATTGTCTATTTGGGCCCCCCCCCCCCAAGTACAGGAAAATTTGGTGGATTTGGGCCCCGCCCCATACAGGCTTGCCCTCCCCCCCTGGAAAAAAATCCCAGCTACGCCGCTGGATAGAAAGTGCTACTAATTTGATACATTCATAATTTCACAGTTAACAAGTTATTTTCAGCCAGAAAATGTGACATTTTCAAGGTAATACTCTAGCTGAAACCTTTTCACACTTTTTAAATTGGTCAATTAAATTAAAGGGTTCTATTAAATTTTTCAATATAGGCCTATACATGTATATTCAATTTGTGGTATATGAGGCATTTTCTGGAAACTAGAATATGGTCTGAGCATGTTTTTAAATGATTAATAGAATAGGACAAAGTGCACTACCATATTGCCTTTTGTTTGAAGCAAATCGGACACACAGTTTTCATAATATATCAATTTACATTTTCTTTGTATCTTATTGTTTTTATCAATAATCGATGTTGTTAATGAGTTAATAATATGAAAAGGCTCATTAATATGTAAATTTTGCCAATATTTTACTAAAAATCTAAATTGTTTCAACCTTTTCCCAGCCAGAGGGACCAGGCAAGGGCTGATTTCAACTATCATAGCTGTCGCTAAGAACTGAGTCGCTCCTGTGAAAAGAAAATATGACATTTTCTTAAGGTAAATTTAGCACATATTTTTACGGGACTTTGATTTAGTGGTGTAAGATCTTCTAGAGCATTTATGTCCACAGCCTCAAAAATATCTGCAGGCAAGGCCTGATTAAACATACATGTATTATTTGCTCAAATTATGTATTGACCTTATCAGTACCAAAATGACTTGTATAATTAATTCAATAATTAATTAATGGCATCGTTAATGGAAGTGAAACTATATGGACCATTTCATTATAATTGTCATGCATGCTTACAAATCAATAACATGTTTCAAAGTAACACTTGTACAGTGCACTCATATTTCTACAATGCACTGACACAACATAAATTCTTTTTTCAAATGTGCATAAAGTTTAGAATATTGCACTAGGATCCAAAACATTCTCATCTATTAGTGAACAGTTCTAACCCCAATACATTTGTACACTCATTGAATAACCTTTGAAAATGTGGGTACAAAAACTCATAGTCTGCAACTTGATGTCAATTTTTGCACTATGATTGTTTAATTGAAGTTATTGGACTACATTGTATGCCATTGGGGTGAGGCCATAGTGGTCCATAGTGTAACTGTTGACATCGGAATAGTGAGCTTGAGAGCAACCATACACTATCAGATTCCTATTGCGGCTGTTTGCACAGGTACACCATCGCCATTTTGTTGAAAAGGAGGTACTACCGCACAGTACCAGGGGAGTACTAGTACCAGACTACCAGGGGAGTACTAGTACCAGCGCAGCACCACATGGCTGGTGGATCTAGTGCAGTAGCAGCATTGGTACTATGTGTACTCTGTGTGTACCAGTCAGGTACCCGACAGGGGGTAGACATAAGGAGCAATAATCAGCTTGCCCAAGGGTCAGCTGGGAAGATTTCCAACTGACCCAAGGGCAAATCCACTGGCCCAGATTTGTTGTTAATACCGTACTGACGCGGGTATAGTCCCACCCCGTTTTTGGGTGAACATTTTGCAAAATTGGGGGGTGGGACTATACGAGAATTTCAAAAAAAAAAGAAGATATTTTGTATTTTAATATGAAAATTGATAATTTGTATTCATGTCATAGTCTATTAATGATTTCAAAATGCATTGAATTTGAATGCATTTTGAAATCATTAATAGATTATGACATGAATACCAAGTATCAATTTTCATAAAATACTAAAACATCTTGAAATTTTTTTTTTTTTTTTTTTTTTTTAGGTCAACCATGAATGATCCTAGCATTTAGGTCTAGGTCCTGGGACACTCCAAAGCCGAAAAAATAAATAACTTACAAAAAAAAAAAAACATTTTAAATTTCTGAAATTTTTCGAAAATTTGGGGGTGGGACTTTACTCGAAGGTGGGACTATACTCGCGTCAGTACGGTAATATTCTATAAACATGTCATAAATTCATAATTATGCCAAAATCCCAACTGGCTCACTGGGCCATCCAGACAGAAAATCTACTGGCACAAAGAGAAAACTAAATGGCTACGGCCAGCGGCTATATCAAGCCCTGTACCAGTCAGGTACCTTGGTGACAATGAACCTGTGCAGAGCATGGATTGCGGTCACAATAAGAATCTTGATGTGTGCTTCAATGATGTCATACTAACTGGTCATGCATTGTCACCTTATTTTCAAACAATTTATTACAATTTAGTAATGTGAACATGCAATCTGATCATATATCTAGGAGCTTATACGATAATGCACACTTGTTATTGCTCTATGAGACATACATGTACACTCCAAATAGGACATTCCCTTTTTGTGTTCATTGTACACAACATTACTGCAAAATTGTCATCTTAAAATTGTTGTGATAGTGATGCCCGGGGCATATTAATGGTGATTTAGCATGACTGCATCTTTAGTGAATCAGAATACTGCCACGGTGACTCATGTTTTCACATAATTTGCGTAAATATGAGTGCCTTAAAATATTTTTAAAAAGATCTTCAGGGAGGGCAAAGAAATGAGAAGTGGTCCTACAATACATGTATTTATAGTCCCACTCAATGACACTGGATATATTGTACAGGCAAAATATTTCTCAAGTATTTCTTTTTACTATGTGACTAACGCTTGCATTTCCAGTATAAGGGGGGGCCTGATGCAAAAAGGGGGGCCCCGAAAATTTTTGACCCTCCTAAGGGGGGGGCCTGAAAAAATTGACCACAAATTTTCCTGGAAAAATAGAGTTTATATGCTTTTCTATGGGGTTGACCCATAATTTTCATGTCAAAAAGGGGGGGCCCTGACATTTTTGAGGTCTGTAAAGGAGGGCACTTAACAATTTTCGGGATGAAATTTTTTTGCATCAGGCTCCCCCTTACAAGTGTTTGTGAACGGTCCCTAAAATCAAATCAAGAAAAGAAAATATGAAGCTGAAAATTGAGTGATAAATGTATGGTTATCAGTTATCTCCTTGTATAGCATAATTTCTAGACATATATAGCCACAAGAATATGACATCCATAGACCCTATGCTGCATCACATCACTTAATCTTTTGATGCCTCATGTGCAATTACAACTAAGGGACCGTTCACAAACACTTGTAAGGGGGGGCTGATGCAAAAAGGGGGGTCCCTGAAAAAAATGACCACAAATTTTCCTGCTTTTCTATGGGGTTGACCCATAATTTTCATGTCAAAAAGGGGGGCCCTGAAATTTTTGAGGTCTGTAAAGGGGGGGCCCGAAAAATTTTCGTGATAATTTTTTTTTGCATCAGGTCCACCCTACAAGTGTTTGTGAACGGTCCCTAAGTTCATAACCCTTCAATGTTTGTACACAATTCAATCAATTAATTTTAGCAGTGATTTCCACTATACATAAATCTCCCACAACTCTGTATTTAGGTTACTCAAGACATGTACATAAAATCCCGAGTGATAGCCAAGCACATCTAATCAGGGCAAATTACCCGCTAGGCATTCACAGCATGACCGGCCTGCACTAATGAAGACGTTCATCCGTGTAGTTCAAGTCCATTATAAACAGTAGCATAAAATGTTACCTTGAGTGTCCAGTCCGACTGCCGGACAGCCGAGTTTTATTTCTGTAACTTTAATAGCCATTTTTCAAGAGCTCTATTGTCAAGACTGTTGATTTAAAATAATATGTAACATACAAGAGCATTGTCACTATAATACTTAATAGTCCAAATGAACACTCTTAAAAAAAATATGACATTAAATTAAAATTTTGCACTTGATGAATAATTGTGAAAATACAAGTTGTGTGAAAATATGTACAACCCGTTGGCGTATTGGCTATTGATTGTGGCAGCTTGTGGCTACCTTTAGTACCTAGAAATGCTATATATATTATATGCAAGGAGATAACCATACATTTACCGCTTAATTTTTTTATTATTAAAATGCAGTTTTTTTTTGCACAAATTTTGTTGCGGGAATGCTATGCAATGATTTCAGTGAAAGCTGTTCTCAATAAACATTATTCAGTAAATTCTTATTAAACAGTTATTGTTTTTCCTGTAATTTCATTGGTTAAATTGTCCATTATACATTGTACAAGACGACTGGGTTATTCCATTTATAATCCACACTATCCCTGTGGAAGATTTTGGAAATATCTTCCACAGGGGAGTATGAATTTCAAATGGAATGAACACATTAGCAGCTCCATTTGAAACTCATCCACCCTCTGTGGATGATTCAGGTTGAATCTTTCTCAGAGGGTGTATGAAATTCAACTGGAGCTGCCTAATCGAGGGTTGACAAACAGAAGGCCTCAACTCACTTTTGGCCATGTTGAGATTTTGGTACCAAAATAATCTGTAATACCCACAGATTCTTAAAATCATAAGCCTTATCTCAATTCAACTTCCTATTGCATCTAGCACAATAATACTTGGTCACATCTCAATGCAATTTTATTTTACTCATTTTTCTCAAAAAGACACTTTTTGAGTTAAGGCCTTCTGTTTGTCAACCCTCGTAATGTGCTCATTCCATTTGAAATTCATACTCCCCCCATGTGGTGAATATTTTCAAAATCTTCCACACAGGTAGAGTGGATCTTAAATGAAATAGCCTATTATAGCCTGGGTGCGTATTTCACTGTGTGGTTGCGTGTATCGTTTGTGTTGCGCATAACATGATACATGGTCAATGAAGACATGGGTGGGTCTCAAAACAATGCTTTTATTTTCTAATTGCAAAAGACAAAGATTGTTGATTCAAAAGACAGTAGTTGTTCAGGCCTCCAGAAAATGTTCTGCTGTCTGGGAACTTAATGACAAGTGCTGAAAATTTTCTGTGAAATAACTGAAATAGGCCTATGTGCACGTAGCGGACATCACGAGCGCTGCGCTTGAAATCCTAACTGTCACGGGGTCCAGGGCCCGCTTAAGGGCCCTGGAAGCTCTCAGGGTTTAGATGCTCTCTCGTGCAATCTGAGCCTTATTTTGGAACAGTTTTCTATAAAAATTTACATCCTTTTTCACAAAAAAACACAACTTTTAAAATTTCAAAGTATTACTGTCAAAACTCAAAACAATTTTTTATTTATTTTTTAACATTTTTTTAGAAGTATTTTGCCACTTTGAAGAACCACTGGACCTATTCTGAAGGGTTAGGATTATTCACAGATAATTTGAAAAAAAAATGGAAAAAATTACGAAAAAATTACAGTTTGTTATCTTAATATGCAAACCATTAACTAATATTTACCTCTTCATGTAGCACATTTATAAATGCATGAAAAACCAATGCATCTATAATATGTGATAGATGAAGAAATAAACATTAGTTAATGGTTTGCATATACAGGATAACAAACTGTAATTTTTTCGTAATTTTTTCTGATTTTTTTCTTTTTTTCAATTAACTGTGAATGATCCTGAAGTTTCATAATAGGTCCAGTGGTTCTCCAAGGTCGCCGAAAACTTTGGAATTTTTTTTTTTTTTTTGCAATTTTTTTTTTTTTTTGCAATTTTTTTCTGTGACCTCTGTGACCTTTCTGGGAACGCCGCTTCCCAGCTGGTTTTTGGAGGCCTGTAGTTGTTTTACAATAATACAAGAACACACAGTTTTCATTGACTTCTGCCTGACTCTACTGCATTAATTATCATTAGGTTGAAATGGCTTGTTGCATTTTTAACCACTATTAATTATGACAAATAAAATAAAAACAAAAACCTTCAAAAACATGGCAAATATAATGCAATAAATGACTTTTTGAAAACTATGCATGACAGACACTAAGACCAATTTTACACACACAAAAAGTTAAAAATTTGTATTTCTATTTCTGTGTATACATCTTTTCAACTGTGTGTCAACCTCTATGTGCATGCATTCTACATAATAAAAGAATTTTATTGAAGTACATGTACATATACATGAATAAAAAGGTAGATCACTTCCCTAATTTCACACCACAGTAAATATGACAAAATACTAGCTATCTCTACCAAACCAAGTGAAGTCATTGAACTCAGTCTGAGTTACCCATACTGTATAAGTGGTAATTTTCGCGAGGGTTTTATTTTCATGATTAGATCTCCAACCACAAAAATAACACCTCACGAATATGCAATAATGTATTACAAGTATAGGGAAGGATTGGGCAATCATGAAAATAACATTCGGGAAAATGTGTCTCTCAGTCTCACTGCAAATTGCAAAAATAACTGTACACAAAAATTACCACTTTTTTGGGCGGGTGCGTGCCGCACCCGCCCTATATTCTCTGACTATTGACCTACTTTTTCACATGCCGCAGTGTTGAGAAAATATTCGTGCCGGGTATATCCCAAACACCCACAGAGGTGATAGTTTACGGCGAGTTTTGTAATTATTACTTGATTTTGATATGTAAGTAATACGATAAAGTCGTCATAGGCATTAAGGTGTTTGTATTAAAAGAAATAACAAAATAATTATTTAAGTAATAGAAATACTATTTGGAAATTGCAGCAAGATTTGCAGATGTTTTTATTTGAACAGCACCAGTTCACCAGTTTTGCTAGTTTTCCTAATCTTTGGGCTAAATTAATAGCATCGTGAAGGTCATATATATCATTTTATTCTGACAGCTTCAGCATGTACTTAAATACAGCTTGTATGTGCATTGTGTTCAGTGTGTACATAGGCTATTTACTTTTCAAATCGTGTGACAAATAGTGCTCGCTGATGCTTGTATAAGGTATTATATATAGACAAATTATTAGAATGCATGTGCACCAGTAGAAATGGCCCAGGTTGAATAAAATAAATAAACATATGAATTAATATCTTATTCCCTGGATTATTTTTGTTGGGACAAAATAATGATATAGTTTGACGCTTTGAAATACAGTTATTTTAATCATAATAAAGTTACAAAGTTAAAAAATTATATAGAAATATTGTAAAATCAAACTTTTCCCCTCATAAGTTGTATCAAGACAACATATTGAGGAAATTGATATGACAGATTTTTAAACTTTGATATGGAATTGAAAGATACCCCAGCCCTGTTGTCTCACCAGAGAAGATGAGCAGAAGTGTTTCTATCTGATGATTAAAAAAAACCTCTAGGTGTGATTACGAAAATGTTTTAAATAACTATTATCTACAAAAGTTTTATAACAATGTTTTATTTAAAATGTTAACATAAAACGTCTTCTGTTATGATGTGAAGGGTTAATATAAAAACAGGGAAAATCTGTTCCAACTGACCAGCAGCGAACAAAGGATAAGCAAATCGACAAGATTAAAATCAGGGAAAATATGACACAACCTCCAATGGGGGAATAACAAACGTATAAACGTATAAAGTTAATAACAAACGTATTTAAACGTATAAAGTTAAAAACTCTTTTAACTTTGTTTATACGCTTTGTGTTATTCCCCATTGGAAATCGATGTTGTGTCATATTTTCCTGTTTTTAATTGTGAAGACTTACTCATTCTTTCATTTCTCTTGACAATTTTTCATTTGCCCGCCCTATTCCTTTTAAAGGAATTTTTATCAGTATTTGAAATTGCCAGTGCAAGCTGATGAGTTAACTAATGAAGTAGAAAAAAAACTGATCACAAATCTCATCACTGACGGATTCATTTAACCCCATGAGAACTAACTGCCGATTGGCCAAATAGAAGTCTTTATTATCAATTGGCCCAATCAGCAACATTGTTAGAATAATTTCACCACACACAAAAATTGGGTTGAATTATTTGCAAAGCTCCATTCTGATTGGTGATTAAAGTGAAGATATATCATGTAATTGACCAATCAGAGGAATTGTTAGATTTGCAGGTAGTGCTCAGGGCAGGGGGTTAAGACACTGTGGATTCTTTACTCCTGGTGCCACAAAAATAAAAGTGCACAACTTATTTCTGTATTAAACTAGATGGACCGCGGTTCTCGGATGTCGCGGTTTTTGACGCACTTTTAGCGTCGACCGTGATGCCTCCACCAAAGGGAGCGATTTGGCACTCACAAGTTGACACAAAGCTTCAAGCCTAAAAGAGGAGACTGAATTTGACCTTAGATGATACCTGGATGACCCCAAAACAACCTTCCAATGACTCCTGGGTGTCCCCAGATGACCTTCAAAAATTTGGCAGTAAATGGTAACAATACCCACCAAGTTTCATGCCCAATATTAAGAATTTGACCTAAGATGAACCAAAATGACCTTTCAAAAAAGCATAGAATTTCCTGACCCCAATACACCTTTTCACCAAGTCCCATCACTGTACATTAGCACATTATGCAAATTAGCTAGTACTTCATTTGCATATTTTGCACCGAAATCTACTGCATAAACAATTGTATTCTACCAAAGTGCATCACAACATGCCATACCACTTCCGAGAAATAGCCTTCTCAAATATGTGACGGACATTTTGACGAAATGACCTTCCAAAAATTTGGCTCTTAATGTTGACTGTACCCACCAAATTTCATGCCCATACGACAGTTTTTATCAATTTGACCTCAGATGACCCCTGGGTGACCCCGGATGACCCCAAAATGACCGTCCAAATATTTGGCTCTAAATGTTGACTGTACCCACCAAGTTTCATGCCCATACGACAGTTTTTACTAATTTGACCTCAGATGACCCTGGGTGACCCTGGATGACCCCAAAATGACCTTCCAAAAATTAGGCTCTAAATGTTGACTGTACCCACCAAGTTTCATTCCCATACGACAGTTTTTACTAATTTGACCTCAGATGACCCCTGGGTGACCCAAAATGACCCCAAAATGACCTTCCAAAAATTCGGCTCTTAATGTTGACTCTACCTACCAAGTTTCATGGCCATATGACAGTTTTTGCTAATTTGACCTCAAATTTGCTAATTTGACCCCTGCATGACCTCAGGTGACCTTGACCCACTAACCAATACAAACTTGTTCTGCCTGGGGTCAAGATGCACCCACCCATCAAGTTTGAGGAACATGCGACCCCTAGTCTCCGAGAAAACAGGTAAATAAGGAAAATGAGCCCCCTGACCTCAAATGACCTTTTACCTCCGTATATGACCTTGAACCTCACCCAAAAAAAAGTAGCCAGAGTTTTCGACTATGACCCACCTATCCTGAAAATCTGAAGTCAATCCGCCCATCCATGCCCGAGATATGGCATCCGGACGGAAGGACGGAAGGACGGACATTGCAAAAACAGTATGCCTCGCGGTGGAGGCATAAAAACTAAACCAAAATGGATACACCCCTACATACAAATACATCCCCCCACACACACTGAAGGTATACACTACTGCATCAGCTCCAAACCGGTCTGAAATGTGGGGGGGGGGGGGCAATCGCCAATCATCCTGAATTGTCAAAAAGTGACCCAGCTTCCTTGTAGGCCAGCTTGGAACTGCCCAAATCCAATTTAACATTACAAGCCTATATCAAGTTGACCATAAATGACCTCTGACCTATTTTCTGACTAAAAAGATGCTCATGGTGGAAAAAAATCTTTAGAACTCATTTTCTTGTTATGAGTTGATTTGTTTATTTAGCCTTTCTTTTTAATGCATCAAGAATTTTGTGTGCAGTTTATTTGTATCCAGTTTATTGGCGGTGCCAGGAATTTTTTTTTGGGGGGGGGTGGGGAGAGGGGGGAAAAGTTAATTTCGGGGAATCAACAAAGTTTGCACACAATTACAGCAAAAAAGTTTGAAATTTTCGTAATTTTGGGTTTTTACTGGAGGGGGCAACAGTTCTGACTGGGGCAAATATCCCCCCACCGTGCCACCTTGGTGACTGCACCCATGAATCCAATATTGTAAGCAATAAACTGCCTTACCTGCAGCATCCCTCCGATGTCCTTGGCACAGATAGCACAATCTCTATGGCATTCTGACTCTGTTGGCCCTTCAAGATACCCATCTTCACTGTGGCTTCACTCTCGCTCTTTGGCGCATTCACCATGGCTGCCCCAAGGTAAATGATACCGCTAAACAATGTGCAAACTTTATCTATTGGAGGGATGTTTGCTGTTCCACCTTCATGCTGGTCACCTGTAATAAAAATATCAATACATACAGTGTGATTTTGGGCTATTCCATTTAAATTCCACACTACCCCAGTGGAAGATTTAGCTAAAGTCTTCCACAGTGGGTGTATGAGTTTCAAATAGAATAGACATTTTGGTAACTTGCATTTGAAATACTCACTCCAGTTGTGGAAGATATAGGTAAAGCCATAATACAGTGGGAGTAACGGTTTTAAAATGAATAACCCTGACCAATTACATTTGAAAAACATACTCCCCCCTGTGCAAGATGTTTCCAAAATCTTCCAAAAGGAATAGTGTGGATTTCAACTGGAATACAAATGTAGCCCTTTGTGTTTCCTGTAACTTACAGGGCTTCTTATTTCTGGCTGTATCAGGACTCGCAAAATCCCCTGCCCCTATAGCCAGGGACAACCACATTTTTTTGAGGCAATCAAAAATGCTGACATGTCATTGTCAGCCCGACAGGCAAGTGGACTTTCAACATATACCATATACGATGTCTTGTATTTCAGAAGTAGAAATGTATACATACATGTAAACTAGAATTATGCAGTTAATGGCCCCACACAAAGGTGTGCAAATAACAAAGGTTTGTATACAAATAATAAATAGCAATAACATGACTTATACAGCACATCAGGCCACCATATACTATCACCATACCAAGTGTGAAGTTGATTGGTTGTGTTTTAGCTGCAGAGTGAATTAATGTAAATGTAGGCAAATATGCAAATAAGCTCATTAATATTCATAAATCAGCACATGTGAAATTTTGAGGGGGCAAGGGAATTCTGGGTGGACTGGTCTGACAGCTATAGTCTGATCAGCTTGTAATCGGCGGGCCTTATAAAATCGCGGATTAATATCAATATTTTTATTTTGAGAGATGTCTAAAGTCCTGTACTCAATCAACTTTATATGACACACAAAATATATCAGATAGGCCAACTTATAACTATATCACTCTTAACGTGGGCAGGGCCGGATTTACCATCGGGCCAGATGGGCCAAACTTGCCCTGCGCATCCGAAAAACACCCATGTTTTGGGCCAAAATTATGGTAAAATTGCAAAATTTCGCGCGCACTAGCCTTTTATGTAGCAATTTTTATGTAAATTTTTTGTTAAAATAGTCTGAAATTGATTGATCTGAACAATATATGCTTGTCTTCATCTGGATTCAATTTAATGCTTCCGTCGCCACTGTCGATAGCATACGACATGCCATACGTAAACCAAAACTTCACATGCTTGAGGGCACAATCTGCACATGCCTTCCCAAATTCACCGTGAGGATCTATATCTGGGCAATTCCACGGTAACTCGTGCTACACTTTATGGCGTCCTTTTACATACTTTGTGCTCCAGCTTTTAAATTGATTTGATTGGAATCTGTATTTTTTGTATTTTAATACCCAACATTCAAGGCTAGATCCTCATAGTATTGCTAATTCAGGATATCAACTTTTGTATGTATGGGACAGCTGTAAAATCGGTAACTCGTACTTTCTGACGAGCAGAGGACATGCTTAAAATCACTCATTTTTATTTTGATGGTGTGCTAAAACAAAAAACACTAAAGCCTTATTGATTATATGATAAGTAATTGCTATAATAAGGTTTGTTTTGGTATACCTTAAAAAGTTGTGCCCCTCATAGATTTACATTGACTGGCAAAAACATGGTAACTCGTACTACGGTAACTCGTACTACAGTTTGTCCGCCATATATAAAATGGTATTGTTCATCTAAATGTCAATTTTTTTTTGATAACAATTCAACAACTGGTGTAATGATCAAATAACTCAATCTATGTACAAATAACCCCCCAAATAACCCATCTATGTACAAATAACACTATTCAGTGTATGTACCAGCATACAATGTACCACACACATTACATACAAACATCCCAGCCTTACATACGCCTTTGCTTGATCCTGTTTGGATATTTTATTCTAGGGCTTAAATTTAAACAGTTAAATTGAACAGTCAACAATTGATAAAACTTTTACTTCCATGTTATTTGACTCTAAATTCCCTCACAAAACTTGTAATGTTCATGGTTATTTGCTCTGTAAGTTTTTTTAAAATTGCTTTCTGAGTTATAGAATGTTTGGTCATCTTTTGGTTGAGACCATTTCCTGCTTGGTGCAAATACTCTAGTTTGCCCAATTTCAATCACTTCACTAAGCTGGAAAATGAGCCTCATTACACTCAACAACAAACCAATTTCCAATACAAATCTCAGAACTATACAAATCTCAGTATCAACAATGTCACTGTGGCTGTTAATCTCAGGATTTCCAGTATCTATTTTGTTTGTGTTATTTCTTCTTTTGCCTCGGTTACTCATTCAGTGGATGTTTTAAGGTACATCTTCTGTTCTTCCATGAGGCCCATATTAATTGATTGGTTCTTAGGCTAGATCCTAGGGGGTGGAGGGCTAAAAATTTTGGTTGCATCATTTTGACCAGGTATTGATAGTGGGATATATGCTAAATAGCATGTTTTTTTAGAGAGACTGTACAAAATGTACAATGTCAAGTCTTTGAGCTTAAAAAAAAGGACTTTATTGGTGTGTGCACAAATTTGGTATAAATAAATTTACACTATTTTGGCACATGATCGTGGTGGAAACTGGCTCCTTGAATCTTATCTCTATCTTTGCCTTCCATATTTTTACTTTAATTTTCCTGCGACAGGAGGTCACTTTTCTCTTTAATTTTTGGCCCCTACACATGTGTGGTTGCCTGGTTGTTTGTTTGTTTCTTTCTTTCTTTGTTCGGCTGTCCGGGCGGAGAAGCAAATTCATTAATCCACTGTACAACTCCAACACAATAACTACAAACTTGGTACCGGTATGGTGATTGAATAATGGTGGCTTGATGTGCTGTGTAGTTTTGTGTTATGTTATTTGCATATTTATGAATATTAATGAGCTTATTTACAAATTTTGCCTACATTTTCATTAATCCACTTTGCAGCATTATAAACTCAATAACCAATCAACTTCAAACTTGGTTTGGTTGGATATGGTGGCCTGATGTGCTGTATAATTGTGTGTCATGTTATTTGCATATTTATGAATATTAATGAGCTTATTTGCATATTGCATATTATTTTTTATTTACAAACCTTTGTTATTTACACACTTTTGTGTGTGTGTGTATGGGCACCTTAATTACGAACTGCATAATTCTAGTTTGTCATGGGGCAGGCTGCCCCCCCCCCCCCCCCCCCCCACACTGGCTACACTGCTGCTAGAAAGCTGTTACCAATATCATGGTCACATACATGTATAAATGCATATTCATGTAGTTGGGAGATCCTCTATTGCTGCCAAGTGGTAGATTTTGCATTACCTTTGCTGGTACAGGGGGAAGTGGGCTATGGTAACTCGTGCTACATCGGTAACTCGTGCTACTGGTAACTCGTGCTACAGTTTTAAATGGGTCATTATTATGTGATGGATAGTGTTTTGTATATTAATTTCTTATTTTTACTCAAGGCACTACTAGTAGAAGGAAAATAATAAGTGGCATCAATTAAATTGCCAACATTTTGAAAATATATAAAAAATGCATCTTTCGGTAACTCATGCTACGCCATATCTAGTGCTATGAAAATGCAATGAAAGAAAAAAAATAGTTACCAATACCATGGTCACATATAAATGCATATTCATGTAGTTGGGAGATCCTCTATTGCTGCCAAGTGGTAGATTTTGCATTACCTTTGCTGGTACAGGGGAAGTGGGCTATGGTAACTCGTGCTACATCGGTAACTTCGTGCTACTGGTAACTCGTGCTACAGTTTTAATGGGTCATTATTATGTGATGGATAGTGTTTTGTATATTAATTTCTTATTTTTACTCAAGGCACTACTAGTAGAAGGAAAATAATAAGTGGCATCAATTACATTGCCAACATTTTGAAAATACATAAAAAATGCATCTTTCGGTAACTCGTATACGCCATATTTAGTGCTATGAAAACGCAATGAAAGAAAAAAAAAAAATTAGTGGGGATTATTTAAAATGTGTTGGATGTTTCTTGAAGACCATATTTCAGAGATATAAAATGTATCAAATTTAAAAGAAAAGTGCCCATGTTTAATAAAATAGGCCCACTTGGAAAATATCTAAGTTGAACAGGAGTTTTTCACTTAAAATACACTCTCCAAAGAAACTTTAAAAAAAAACACCAAAATGTTAGAAAAATGCCGAAAAAAGTTTATAACTTGAACCTTACATCTGTTTGGAATAATATAAAAGTTGAAAGAAATATATATTGGCAATTTCATTTTTTTGAGTCATGTCCACTTTTGCTTGGAATTGCCCATCTATAGATCCTCACTCACGGTGACTTTGGGGCTTCCAAATTTTGGCCTGGCCCAGGGCCCCCAAAAAGGTAAATCCGGCCCTGAACGTGGGACTACAGTTTTCAGCGTAGTGGTAAAAGCCTAACAATTCCCACCGATTACGAGCTGAAAACTTTAGTAATTTTAATAGTGATGGTGCCTTTAATTTGTTGATAATAACATGTACATTATTATTTTTTTCTTTGGTTGTTCATTTCATCACCAAACTCTTCAAACATTCAAGACTATCATGCGTTGTATCCTGATCACTGAATTGAACAAGTTTTTGTAAAACTGTATATATCTACATGTATGTATGTATGTACCAGGCCTGAGCATGTCTTTGAAATATCTGTTTTTGGCAAACGGAGGGAGCGAGGCTACCGGAGTCTCGCCCCTCATGGCTGGGGGTCCAGGTAAAAATTAGGTTTCAGGCACAATTTAGTGTTTTTTTCCCCTTAAATATGGCCAATGCATCTAGACTCAAATCCTGTAGCTAAATGTGAGGTAGTGTGTGTTTGGACCTAAGTATTCAATACAAAATCAATGAAAAACACATGAACTTACATTTTTTTACAATTTTTTTTTTACAATTTCTTAAAAATCGGAAAATTGTATGTTCATAGCGCTGAGTATCATAGAATGTGCTTACCTCTAGCATATGGATTATTCTTTGGTATCCATGGATCTGGCTGTCCATCTTCCACAGGACTCTGTCCTTGGTTACTACCTACATGACCACTTAAGACACGCTCACCCAACGAGGGCATCATATCATACGACTCACAACTACCCGTACTGACTTGCATGTTATATGCTACTGTCCCCTCCGCTGACCGCTACATCAGGATTTGTGGACGGACATCGGAGCGCACTAGTTTCAAAGGGTGGTCAATCTCAGGTGATGATGTGCGTTGTTTTAAAGGATGATCGGGCTGACGATGGACTTTGGTCACTTTGGTCATCTGCGTTATCGTCGCTGAGCACCTCTTCAAGGTGCTGTTTCAATTCATCCATGTTTCCGTTTCCAGTTATTTTGAGCCCTGTATCTCCACCATTGGAACCTTGAGACGAACTACTCCTAGCTTTGTCGTCCGTTGGTGTCACAACCACAAACTCCTCCGTTACGGAGAGGGAATCGACGGACGTGCGACTAACTTGATCCTCCATGGAAAAGAATTCGGCTTGGGAATTGTTCTGTTTTGGCCAGTCTTAAAATGCTAGAATCTGGCCTTTATCGCAACTTTACTGAATATACAGAAGTGCACTACTCTGAATCAATGCATGGTGATATTGTTTTTTAGACACTTTGAATGATGTTCTTTGAAATCTGAAAAAGAAATAAAATGGAAAAGAACATGGTGAATTCTGAAATTTGTACAAAGTACAATTTAGGCAGGCTATACTCAACAAGATATTTTTGACAGATTTGGTATGTACACTTATGGATACTGTACACCCTGCACAATTTTGTTTGCCTATTTTTGCATTTTCTCAAAAATTATAGCGCATAGGGGACAAGTAAGATATATGTATATTACAGGGGCAAGGACTACAACTACTAGTACTACACTGGATATTTTATTTCAGCACAGACAACAGTTGTGGAGTTACAGTCAAAAATGAGGGAAAACCAATATTTGATCAATAAATCAATAACTACTGTTTTCAGTAGAGTAGTTGTAGTCCTTGCCCCTATAATATACATACATGTATCTTACTTGTCACCAATGTGCTATAATATTTGAGAAAAATGCAAAAATAGGCACAAAATTGGCCAGGGGTGTAGTACCCCCTTAAGTATTGACTACTGTATACGCTGAAATTTTCGCGGTGGTTTAGTTTTCGCGGATTTTGCTGATCAAGAGGCATCCGTGAAAATAAAACCCCGCGAAAACATGATAATTAAGCATTTTACTATGTTATTCTATTGAGGAGATATCCACAACCGCGAATTTAACAACCCGTGAAATTGTCAATGATACATGAAACCGTGAAAATATATTCCCGCGAAAATATTGGCGTATACAGTATTAATCACACTAATTTTGTAATTTTTCAAAAACAGCATCTGAAGAAAACAAACAAGACCAGTACAAAAAGGCATGGTTGTTATATGCGGACAGTACAAAAATTACAAAGTCTTTTGTACACACGGTTTTACAATGGCCATAAAAACAACAAACAAGTCAGTCAAAAGTGTCCTTGTCAATCCTAAAAAGGATATTGATCAGACCAGCTGAGTAATGTATGACATCCTGGCATGTAAAGGATGCAAATGTAGTCTGAGAGACTGGTAAGCCATTTGGGGCTTAAGGGATCCAAAATGAGCGTTTATTGCGTTTCGACAGTATTTTTGTGGGACATGAGAGCACCTCAGACCTATCGAATTGCATTCTGAATACTGAAGCATGTCTTTCTGATATCAAATAATTTTCATTTTTTTAAATCACAATATAATACAAATTTTATGACAAATTATAAAAATTTGATATTTTTCAAATTTTTGATATATAACAGTCCTCGAGTAAATTATATAAATCTAATGATATATTCTTAAAGTGTATGTAGCAGGGAGGAAAAGTTGACGGTCAATTGAAAATTTTGACCTTTTATATTGAAGATATGGATTTTTTCCCAAAAGACCTAATTTTTTTTGGTGTTTTGGGAAAAAAATCCATATCTTCAATACTGAAAAAGGTCAAAATTTTCAATTGATCGTCGGGCTTTTCATCCCACCTACATACACTTTAAGTATAAATCATCAGATTTATAAAGTTTACTTCAAGTAGTGTTAAATATCAAAAATATCAATTTTGAATGATTTGTCATAAAATGTGTATTAAATTGCGAATTTCAAAAATCAAAATTATTTGATATCAGAATGACATTCTTCGATTCAGAATGCAATTCGATATGTCTGATGTGCTCTAATGTCCCAAAATAAATACTGTCCAAACGCTCATACCCCAGCCCTTAAGGAAGGTGGGACATCAGAAAGATGCAGAAAAGCTTGCAGTAAAAAACTTCGAGCCAGCAGAAAGCTATCCACTACAGAACAGCAACGGTTTGTGCCTGTCAATAGGTCCCCCGACGACCCCCTTTTTTTTAGGTGCAGCCCAATCATGAATGACCTCTTTTTTATTCTAGAATTGTATCATCAAAATGCCACTATAATTATGTGGAAACTTTCAAATTCTCTTATTTCAGCATATTTGCATTGTAAATTTGGGAAACTGGAACAATTTTGCTCCATTTAAAAAAAAAAACCTTAAAAATTTTATACAAAATGAACCCTTTTTTCAAAATATTTACCTTGCTTTGTCTTTTGTTTCAAAACGTTTGTATGGGAAATATGATATCAATCCCTTTAAGTTTATATCAGTGAATCCCCGCCACAACGAGAATTTAAAATTTAGTCACACCTATGCTCGCACAGATGGGTTTTAAATTCACTGTTTTCAACAGATTTCCTGCTTTTTTTGATCAACTACCTCAAGATCTCTGTAATCAACTTCTTTTCAGTTTAAATAGGTTTTTAACAAATTCCAAAGAGCACTTCAAAAATCTCAGCTGGAATTGATTTTTTATAGGGTGTTTCTTATGTAATATGTTTTAGTTTATATATTTACCCGATTCTAGTTCATGGGGAGAAATCTTGTCTCCTTCGGTGTGATCTCTGTTTTGCTGTGTTGTTTTTGCAGAGTTTTTAGGTTTAGCCACTTTGAAAGTGACTTTTGTTACTCTTGGCTATCCCTGCCAGAGGCTCTGTGTCTTGTTTGTTCTCCTGTTTTTGCACACCGAGGGAGTCTTGGATTCCTCATCATGGACTGGAGTCTTGCCTTTTAATAACTCCTAAAAAAATATAACTCATGTTAATTGCTGGTCAATTGAAAATGTTAAATACCGTACTTTTAATATTGTGCAATCATTGTATGTGTTTTACTGTATGTTTAATGTTTTTTATCTGGCAAATAGAATGAAATGAAATGAAAATTTTTTTATACAAAATGACCCCTTTTTCAAAATATTATATTATGACCCCCTTTATCATTTTGTTTGTACCCAATGACCCCCTTTTTGAAAACAACGTTTTGTACCGATAGGCTCCTACTACGCCATGCCGGTAGGCATATACCTGTCACTTCTAAAGTTGAGTCGGCCATAACTGACCATGTACACGTAGCACAGGCGGATTTTTAGGGGGGAAGCGTGCGCCCCTCCTAATTTTTGCAGAGCGGCGCCATTCCCCCAATTTTTGTAGAGCGGCGCCTGACTTTGTGTGGGCCGGGCGGTGGCTCCGCCCCCTTGAAAAATCCTGGATCCACTCTCCGACGTCAGTGACATTTACATGTAAGCTGAATTTATACTCCATCACTGAGCTACAAGCAATTGGTTACTAGCCAGTGAGGAAGCTCACTTTTTGTTGTGACATTGGGAAAAGCGTGTTACCTCATTGGTCAAAAACCCATTGCTTGTCGCTCAGCGATGGAGTATAAATTTAGCTTAACAGGTGATCTTTACTTGTTCATTATACCCAGTGTGGACATGTCATACGACGGTATGACGTGCCCAGCCAATCACCAAAGTACGATTATAAGAATGGATTGCTTGCACAACAGCCTGTCAATTTAAGTTTTCACTACATGTATAAACAATAACATACCAAACCACAAACTCACTTACTGAACTTGCACTACTGACAAAATAAAACATATTCTATTAATTATTACCAATCCTTCAGAATAACTAACATAAATTGGCAATTTCATGGAATCCCATTGCTGAGAATTGCAAAGTTGCAAATGTCACACAAAGTACCTGTATTAACGTCATGATGAGGTCATGTCCGATTAGACTACACTCGGTTTCAGAGAAGAACGGCAGTCCCTTACTCAGATTGACGCGAACACCTCGGGGCTGCTGCGCATTACCCACTTCTATTGGTTCGAGTACAGGGCATTTCAGTTCAAGTCAATTTTGTCAGCACAGAAAATAAGTCCTTTCGCAATTCCAGAATCAAGATGCATCATGGGTAATATTTGCTGATGAATTGGATATAAACACAACTAGGCTACAGGCCTTATATTAAGTATGCCTGGACCAGCAGCTAAAATGAGCTCCTGGTCCCAAAGATGGCTCCTGGTCCTATAGTTTGTAGTGTAAAATATTAGATACACCAGGAGCCAAAACTGGGCAACCATGGGGTAAAAAAAGCCTGGGTGCCTGGTTAATATTTAAAAGCCTTGCTAGGCTAAAGAGGTATTTATTCTGTGGCATTTTTGGTGATTTCCCTCATTGAGTGCAATAGTAAGTGTCCCATTTGTGTCCGGGGGTGGGGGCGAGATGGAACAGCCAAATATCGGCAAAAGTAACATCATTGAACACAGGGTCTTAGCTAGCAAGCCTTGAAATAAGCGGGCGCGGGGAGCAAATTTACCCTTGTAAAGCCACCAATTGCTCCTGGTCCTTGTAAAATTCACATGAACCAGGAGCAATTTTCTAAAATAAATTGCTCCTGGTTACAGTTTTGCACTTGATGCAGTCATGCTATGCAGAAAAGGATTTAATATTGAAAATTGCTCCTGTTTCTTCAGAAATTGCTCCTGGTTCTTGTAAAATCCCAGTGAACCAGGAGCAATGTTCAAGGCTTGTTAGCTAGCCACCCGTCTGGCCGTCATTTTAGATGGGAAGTTTGCTCCTGGGACGGGCAAAATTAATGCCTTTGACAGATGCTATCCTATATTATAAATTTTATGTTTTGAGAAGCTAATTGACCTTTTTAGTAGACCAGATTTGTAGGAGAAGACCATATCAGCACATATTTGGACTCTTTGAACCCCCAATGGGCTATAGACATCTGGGGATTCTGGTAAATGTTTTAAAGGGCAAATTAGGACAGGCAATTTTATTCAAATGAAGGGCAACCCTCAATTTAAAAAGACCCTGATTGAACATGGTGAAGAAGCAACCAATGGGCATGATGGGAAGAAGCAATCTGTCGCAAATGATGTCATGCTCAATCCAGAGTAGGGCCTACTGCGAGCATAGACATACCACCTAGACCTATGACTAGTGTTGGCCGATCCAACCCAAGATCGGATCTGCCGATCTCCGATCTGAAAATTAGCAGATCGGGCCGATCCGATCCCGATTCAGATTCCTTAAATGTTATTTTACAACCAGTACAAGTTCATTCAAGTCGGGCCCCAGTAATGTTAACAGTCAAAGCTTAATTCCCCAAACCTGTAACTATGTAATATGATGACCGTTTTTAGAGGTTTTTCATGTCAATATCAACCCAAATAAAATACCATTTTACACCCCAAGTCCCAGCGTTACTCGCTCAGTGCCTCCGATTGTCGGAAGTTTAATCATTAATCCATTAAATGATGTACCATCGTACGGTTTCGTAGTTCTATGCCACTAGTTTTAATATTGACAATGTGGCGACCGTCTATAAATAAATGATCGCGCATGCTCAGTTATGACTTAAGAGCTAATGGAATTCCCCGTATGTTTACTCTGCGCGCACGCGCAAGCACAAGACAGTGAGACACGTGATTGTTTGTTTACATTTTAATTCGGTCTATCAAAGGGTGGATACATGTACATAAAATACAGTATGAAACGACATGATTCTTGCGGTGGTAAAGACGTTTTTTGGAAATATATTGGCATTATTAAATGTTACATAAGAAAGTAATGGTAAGCTTAAAGAATTGTTGTGTACTTTTATTACTGTCAAGTTCAGAGATCGGTAAGCTAGATCGGCAGCTGATAGCTCATCTGCCGATTCAGATTCAAGGCCGATGCAGTCCATATCGGCACCGACTTCCGATTCACAGATCGGTATCGGCCAACATTACCTATGACTGCCCATCCCTTACCACAGCGGGAGGTGAAGCCCCGTATCCAAGGTGATATTGACGGATTAACGGGGTTACTATGCGCGGAGAAATATCCCATACATGTTTGACGCGCTCGTTTGCGTGATTACTGCACTGTTATCGCCAGCGTCAAATGCAACATGTTCCGTGAGCGCGAACATGTCTGCTTAATTAAATCCCGTCAAAGTCGTTTGCTAAGCAGTGTCAGCTTCACTCACGCGAGTCAAAGTCACTGGTCTAGGTTCTCGTTTGTCTGGGACTGCAAGCTCCCCTTAACCTTCAATTTACCTTGCGCCGCGCATGCGCGGCGATCAACGTTTTGACACATAAATCCGTTATCCGATCGGCCAAATCACATTATCGGTCTGTTATGATTGCCAGATGATTGAATCAGCCAATCAGAACCCCATGCTCTCAAATTGTCAAAATGTAAACAAATGACGTTCTTCTCTGCCATAAAGTGTTCGGCCTATGTGCAAAATAAAAGCACTGCAGAATTCGGAAGGCTTGTCTTATTCTGTTGATCAGATACAAGTTACAACATTACTTTCTATCCGTTCATTTCACAAAAATTCTTAACGGAAACTTACCAGCGTATCTACTTAAAAGAACTATCGTTTCTGATGCATTTTAATTATCCAAACCATACTTCAAGTCGAATAAATGTAAGACGAATAATTGGCATCCGAAGAAATACTTCTTCCGATTGACGTCCATAATAATTTTGCAAGTGTTTCTAGAGTTCGCTGAAAATGTACTTTTTTTTTCTGTCAGAAAGTGCAATATTTCTCAATTCACATGTAAAATTAGATCCTCAATATACTGCAAACCCAAAATGCCACAGTTTGAATTCGCTCTAATGTTTTAGCCAAACATATATATCTCGGATATTGTGATAAAATTGGTAAAAATACATGATTTTGACTTTTGAACTGAAAAAAAAATCTGAATTTAATTAAAATCCACACTGCAAACATGCAGATAGTTTAATTTTAGGGAGTGTTCAGAAATACTTTGGTGGGGGGGACTGGAAAAAAATATTATTCATGTCAAAATTGGCAAATTCCCCCCCTCTTAATGGACCTAAAACTTTTTTGACCCCCTTCATATAGGTTCAAAACTATTTTGACCCCCCCCCACCATTCCACATATTAATTGTAGGCTACCCATGTCATTGATATAAAATATGTGGAATTGTGGAAATGTTTTATCATTTTGTAAAGTAGGCCTAGCTCATAAGTATATTTATGCAGTAGCAACCCAATATTAATAAACTACTGACGGTTCAAAAGAAATACCCCCCTAAAATTACAAAACCTTTCTTTGGCATAACCATGATAACTTGACTTAGGGGCCTACATTTCACGGGGTTGATTTGAAAAATTTAAATTTGTGAATAGATTTGCTACCTTCCCAATCTTCTTCTTTTTGAAAGCCATCATTTTAAATCAAAATGCAAGATGCTTCAACCAATACACTGAGGTAAATGTTCACCCTTTTGGTCAAATGTATGCATGGATATGCATGGAGAGCTCATTTCCCCCCGGGATTTCCCCGTTCCTAGTGATTTTATCATTTTGAAACAACAGCTGATTATAAACTCCCGGGTAAAGACTTCAAAGAAAATCCCATTTTACGTCAAAATTAAGTTCAGCAAATCTTTGTTTTGCACGGTTGCATGGGTGCCTGAAGGATCAGAGACAGAAAGGTGAAGGAAAATACCAAAAATTAAATCACCCTTATATTAATATCGACCCTTATATTAATATCGAGAACGCTTTGTACAAGGTGTCCCATAAAAAGGTTACATGTAGAAAATGAACCGCATTTGGTGATGGCTCAACATAACAATGTCATTTTGTCAGATATTATTTGTTCATCCTTCTTCTAAATGCCTGCTAAGTTTCAACTCTGTATCTTAAAAGCAACTTAACTTATGAACGCAAGATGACAGGGGTGTCAAGAGTAGCTAACCATCAAAATTTCGCACAAGGAAAGTTGAACGCCAGCATACGTTTTCTTTATTACTTTTTATTTTTCTCTGATTTTTTTCATGATTCAACTTATTGCACAAAAGAAACAAATTATTATTTTTTAAAATATTGCACACTGAAAATAAATCAGTTTTTAGAGCTTCTATAGTGTGGTAACACATAGAGGAAGATGATCATCAGAGAAGAACACGTTTTTGCTGAATGTGTTTCTGCACGCTGCATCTCCTGTCATCAACATAGTAAAAATTAATAGCAATCTTTTGCATTTAGGCTTTGTTGAGTTGAAATCCTGACTGAACTCTTGAATTAAAACTGAACAAGTTTTATTCTCTGTTCATCGAAAATTAAACACTGCATGCATCAGTCATGCTATGACTGGGCCTACTCAAATGCCCCGCCAAAAGCACGGTGGCTGTGACGGTGGTAATGAACCTCGTGTTGCATTATGTCACGTAAACAGCTTGCTCAGGAATGCGTGGAATGCGGGCTAAATACACAAGTTGTGAACTTGACATTCACAGGGGTATTAGTAGAGGGTACATAGATTATGTCATGAAAGGGACATTTATATTTCTTAACATTAACTTGGATCATTGTCAAAAATCTACATGTAACCTTTTTTGGGGACACCCGGTACATTGTGGTAAAGTGCAACTTTTTCTGAAAGCATCATTTATGGAAAATGTGATTATTTTTGACCAAATTATTTTTTTTTGCAAATGAAACACCTTTGGGAGGGTTGAAAAACGATTCCTCTATTCACAGCTTTTTGAATTTTTCAAATCAACAAAATGTATGTCAAGTTATATGCTTAGAAATTGTCTTGTAATTTTAGGGGGAGTTATTTCTTTTGAACCCTGTAGATATCCATTTATGATTGGAATCAGTGGCAACGGTCGGGGAAACGGAAGCATAAAAATTTAAAGGGGGGGGGCGGTCGGGGGACAAGTAGGCAGTGCCGGCACTGACAAGGGTATTTTCCCCCCTCCAATACTTTTCTTGCCCCCCCCCCACTTTTGAGGCAAAACCCCCAAATCATGTAAATTTCCACTTTTTTCAGCAATTTTGCAAAAAATTTGTTGATTTTGCCCTCTCCCCGAAATCCACTTTGCCCCCGAAAAAAAAATCATGGTGCCGCCACTGCAAGTAGGCCTATGTTTTGTAGGTTGGTTTAACTGGGACTTTTTGTTTGCAGCAAAGCATGCGAAAAAAATTGTACTTTTCACTATTTTGCTTATCATGCTATGATGGGGAAGAAAATGCCTTTACTGTGACAATGTGCGCACACAGCGTGCAAACATTTTGTATTTTGCACTATTTTGGCCCACTGATCGAATTTGGGTGGAAAAGGGGCTTTTTGCCCTTTTACTTTGCCCTCCGATTTTCTCTCATTTTTGGTCAAAGGGGCATTTGTTTCTTTCATTTTTTGTCAGGGCACTCTCCCTGTGCCCTTTTTCTGGCTGTTAAAATGTATGTTTTGCTATTAAAGTTGATGGGCCAGTTTGTGTGATAGTGAAGCGCAAAATTTTGCAATTTTACCCTATTTGGGCCCAAAACACGGTGCTTTTCGATGTGCTAAAAATGTTGCACAGGGCATTTATTGCTTTATGCAGACATGAGAATGGTCATCCATGAAAAAAACTGAAAAGTTTGAAAAAGCCTGAAAAATTGCGTAAAATGAGGCTAAAAAGGCCAAAAAACGGGTTGAAGTTAAAAGAAAGTGCGGAAATTTGGACTACAAGCATGAAATCCTGCAAAAGCAGGAAAATTATCATGCCTGTTTATATTTTCTTCTAGGGTTTTTAGGGGGATGTCAACATATGGAAAAAATGAGGGCGTTTACCCCGGTTCTCCAACCAGATGATGGTGGATGCGATATCGCTATTTTTGACGTCGCCATTGGATTAACACATAATCATGAAATCTTCACAAACAATTCTAAATTTGTTATGTGGTGTCAAAGCAAAATTATCTTACTCTAAAACCGTTGGGGTTCTGCAAAGTACCCCACTGCAAGTATGTTAATTGTCCATTTATAATCGCTAACCGTGTATTGTGAATGGGGCTGTCAGCACTGTATCTTCGCCAGCCTCGTACGTCCGTGTTGCGTGTCCTATGCCGCCTGCTCCAACTTCCTCTGCCTATGATTGTAAATGAACAGTGATAATAAATTAAATTTACTTGAAAGATTATTGTAAAAATATGAAGAACAAAGATATTGCAGCTTTTTAGTGATTTAAAGAGCATACCAGAATGAACTGACACAACCCCTCAAAATTAAGTTATATAGACAAGACAATTTTTAACACTTCATAATTATATTTGACTATTGAATGACTTACCAAAATACATTTTAAGCACCTGATCAAATACCCTTATCTGGCATGTACTTAAATTGTTCTGGATTTAAAACATTTGCGCGTGCAGGGCACGGTAAAATTTCAGGCTATTTTGTATTTTTTGCTTCAAGACTAATGTTGCTAGTTTTTATACCCCCCTCTATGTGCCAAAAACTTTTAAACCCACCCTGTTCATACTAGACTTAATCCTCCAGTCCTATCAACATCTACGCACGGTCATCGGGTTGTGCTGAATAAGGCAACGTGAAGGATTGTGGGTAATATAAAGACGCCGCAATTCTGGGCCTGGAAGGATTCAGGCTATGTTCATACACCCAAAACTTTGTTAACCCCCCTCCTAAAATTTTATGACCCCTGATATAATGATATTTTCCAGCCCCTACCAAAGTATTTCTGAATACTCCCTAAGGGACTGTTCAGAAATACTTTTGGGTGGGGGTTAGAAAATAATCTAAAAAAATTGGTCCTAAAAAGGGGAATAAAAAAAATCCAGTCCTTAATAGGGGATCAAAGAATTTTGAGGGTTAAAAGTCCGGGGTAACAGTATGACAAGGCATGCGCATTCCATTTTTTTTTTGTGCTCCTCGCAGGCGCGCCTTAGCCAGGATTTATTTTGGGGGGTGCTGATTTTGACAAATTGGACCTTTTTGAACCAAAAAGGACCTTTTAGGCTGGGGGCAGATTTGGACATTTTTGGACCAAAAAGGCATTTCCCTCGCTATGCTCGCAAATGGGACTTTTTGGGTAAAAAAGGGGACTTTTTGGGCCTTTGGCATTTTGGGGGCGCATCCCAGCTCCCCCCGGCTACAGGCCTGAATGTTTTAATTTTACTCAGAATAAATGTGTTGTCATCCTCAAGCAGAAATCCGCAGGAAAGGGTACTTTTTCATGCAAATGCTAGCAATTTCACACTTTTTTTGGAAAAAGGTGTACTTTTGGCAGCACAGGTCAGCATTTAGGGTATTACTATTATATTGAATTTGAATGAAGGATCTCATCACAAATAATGGTCCCTAAGTTTTAACAAATTCAGAAGAATTTATTAACTTATTTTGTTTGAGTTGCAAAAATCAGCTTGATTAAAAAAGAAGTAAACTCACTTTTGTGGCAATTTTGTACGAAATCTAGAATGAATCTGCTGTAAATGAAAATGTCATTGAAAAGAACAGTTTTAAATTAAAAAAAGGAATTGGTGTATTTACTTACACCAAATGAGAGTTATAGTCATTTGAATAAAACCACCATTTTTGTTAGGTGCATACGGTTTCATTTACCATGCGGCGCTTTTTATGGATACCTCCTCATATAACTTTGATAACTCTTAGATAAGTTATAATGTGTGTAATTCATTGTATTCCGGATGGTCCGACTAAAACTTGCTTGGGAAATGTAGTGAAGGTCGGAGTTGCATCTTCAGCTGCTGATCTTTGGGTCTATTTGCAACGCATGCCTAACTCAAGTAATGTTCACTTGAGATCTAGCAGTTTGTGGTTTTCTGGACCCTAAAGCAGTATACAGACTTTTTATTGTACATACAATATTGTATGTACAATATGTGCGTTATTTAATCTATTGCCATTCTATTTCCAGTAATGTTTAAGTTCTAACGAATGTTTGATGACGTAAAATCGATAATATATTTCTGCTAGATATTGTATGTAACATATTATCGATTTTTCGTCATCAAACATTCGTTAGAACTTAAACATTATTGGAAATAGAATGGCAATAGATTAAATAACGTACATATTGTACATACAATATTGTACGTACAATACTCGGAGTCTGAAGCGCTTAAAGCTTCAGACTGCCGGTTTATTGATTGGTAATTGTCGCCATAACATATGTGTACATCCATATCAAAACGATGCACTTGTCGGCTGCTACATGTGTCTCTTTTTACATAATAGCTAGGATTAAATACCAGACTCATCTCAAGTGGAGATCACTTCAAATCATTCCCAAGTCGCAGGTTTTAGGAATAGAGGACACTCCTTGACCATATGTGACTTTGGAGATGATTTGAAGTGACCTCCACTTAAGATGAGTCTGGTATTTATTCCAAGCTAATTATGTGAAATGAGACACATGTAGCAGCCGACAAGTGCATCGTTTTGATATGGATGTACACATATATAGTTCAGGCAGACAAAAACAGAATTTTTTTAAAAGTAGAAATGCATAAAGAAGAACATCACCACCATATTTTATATAAACTTTATTCAATATCCTCATTACAGTCATCATATTTTGGCTTGTATATACTTTAACCCTGTTCTATTACCCCTTATCAATTTCATGCAATATGGCACAAAATGGCTTAACATGCATGTGAAAAATATTAACACAAATAAGGTCTTATCTTTTGAACAGTTTTGATAATTTATCACTTCTCTATCAACAAAAAACCTTTTTTCCTAATATATCTACCATTTACACATAAAATGGTTTAAAATGTTGAAAACTTGCATATTTTAACCATTTTTAGGCCAAATTTTGCCCTAAAAATAGCCCCAAAATGTCCATAAACTTTTTAAATATAGTCCAAAGAAACTCAGATTTCTTTTTATTATATGTAGAAACATGGCAGTGTATTTAAAACTGCACGAAAATGCCACATTGATGTACTCATACACTTCAAAGTAAATCAAAATATTTTTTCATATTTGACTAGGAGCTCATTAATTATTCATGATCTAATTTGCATAAAATTTACATAATTATCAAACTTATTTTGCTTAAAGCTTATAGTCCAAGCTTGCCAATGGTATGTCACTTATTGGTTTTTACCCAACCAATAACACTGCAACGCAGTAGTTAAAGCAATATTATAACATTTTCAAACAAAATAGATTAGCATTTCTTTGCCATAAAATGTTAGCTTTTACTGTCAGATATATCCCCTTTTATTTTTAAGCCGAACAACAACTTCAAAGCAAAGAAAATTGGAATTTACTACCAGCGCACATGTCGCCAATACATACCACTCCTTCGGTCATGTTGTGGTACGACCCTTTGTTGTGTATATCACCGTCGCGCACGCCGCGTAGTACTGTGTGTTATGAACATCGTGTATGCGTCTCGACTAACAATTCCATCGTAATAATAAAGGGCTGAATCAGCCTTTTATTCAAAATCTCTGATTTTGACAAAACTACAGCACCTAGAGTCTTGATTTTTGCAGGCTATATTGGTTTAATAAAGTACAATTTAATCGTGTAAAAAAATGAATTAAAAAAAATCAGTGAGGGCGTCCTCCTCAGCAAATGTTATAATATGGCTTTAATATGATACCCCCACACCACTCAAATATACCACTTTTGTGGGGGTAATAGAATAGGGTTAATCACAACAAATCAAGGGCTTACAGGCCAGAAATGGTAATGTTCACTTCAGAGGAAAGTGACCCGGTATATACGTGTAATATGTGCCCACCCTGATGGGCACTAAACATATTTATGTTGAGATCACATTCACATGTAATTGTAACATGTGCACTATGGTGTGGCGAATTAACACTTTTTTTCTCGGATCGACTCCCGGAGAATTTTACTAGGGTACATACTACTATTGTGCTGAAATATCAGTTAGATCAGAGCATGTTTCACCCAGGCAATAGATTTTCACAAAATCCCTACTTTTTTTGCTATTTCTTACTGTATAACTCTATATAGAGAAATCAGTAAGAACATAAATGGGGAAATTAGGCTTTCAGACGACATCATAGCCAATATTAAACACTTTATATAGTAGGTGTGGCTACCCAAAAAGCATTTATCATTTATTTTTGGTAATGCTACAGTTCATACCTATGCAAGACCGAAATTGGGTAATTTGACTGAGTAAAACTGAGGAAATGCTCCATAATGGTATCCCTACCCCTTAATTTAGCAACGCAAATATCATCAATATTGAACTACATACCTGTCCTTGGCAAAAAATAATAGAACCAATATGAGACTGATTGCGATCTGGTGATGTTCTAGAGGGTCCAAACAAAATACATGTGTTTAATATTTGCTATGATGTCATCTCAATGCCTACTTTTCCCAGGTTATTTCTCTATATAGAGCTATTCAGTAAGAATCAGCAAATAAGTAGGGATTTTGTGAAAATCTACTGCCTGGGCGAAACATGCTTCAATCTTACTGATATGTCTCAGCACAGTATGTACCCCAGTAAAATTCTTTGATAGTTCCAAGTCGATCCGAGAAAAAAGGTGTTTTTTTGCCACACCCTGCATGATGGGCACCAAACATATTTATGTTGAGATCACATGTAATTGTACTGCCTATAAAAATAATTGACTTTGTGTTTGAACTTAGGCTATACACATTAGGCCCTAAATATTTTTTGGTTTTTTGTCTTTATGTATTGGTTTTAAATCATCATTGTATATCTTCATATGTGATGCGATCAATATTTCTGAGTTCAGACTGATTTTGCTTGATCGTATCACATATTACACTTTTGTTTTATCTTAAACTGCTTTTGTGTTGCGCCTTGAACATCTTGTTTTGATGGTGTGTGTGCATTATAAATCCTTTAAGTTAAGTTAAAGCCATATTTATAACATTTTCATACAAAATAGATTTGTATTTCTTTGCCATAAAATGTTAGCTTTTACTGTCAGATATATCCCCTTTTATTATTGAGCCAAACAACTAAGGCAAAGCAAAGAAAATTGGAATTTACTACCATCGCCGATGGCGCCAATATGTACCACCCTTTCGGTCATGTTAAGGTAATATCCTGTTGTGTAAATCGCCATCCCGCATGCCATGTACATAGCGTATGCGTTCGACTAATATTTCCATCGTAATAATAAAATGGTGGTTCCTGCGTTTTATTCCAAATCTTGGATTTTGACAAAACTACAGGGTCTTGATTTTTGCAGGGTATGTTGGTTTAATGAAGTACAATATAATCATGTAAACAAACACAATTTTGAACAATATTGAGGGCATCCTCCTCAGCAAATTTTATAATATGTCTTTAAGTTAACACAATACACACACCTGATGGGCACCAAACATATTGATTCCAGAACATGACCTCTTGACCCCCCTCTTAATCAGAACTTAACACAGACCTAGGAAATGATTAGAGCCTTCTTTTAATATCTGAACTTTATATCAAATTTTAATTGTGATGTTTATGAGTATGGTTTGCAGATTCACTGAAATGTTAATATTATTGCTTGCATGCTTTATATCATGAAATTCGATTTAAATCACTCGAAAATCACATCGTAAATTATTCGTCATAAAAAACGATCATGATTGGCTGAAGTACAAACATATGGATATTTACCGCCAATCAAAATGTACGATACTTTCACATGTGGCTTAAATATGTATAATAACTTTATATACATACTGAATTCCCACGATCCACACTGTTGCCTGGTTGGTCTAGTCTAGGTATGATTCTCGCTTTGGGTGTGACATGTACAGGGTCTATTCCCAGTAAGGCGAATTGTAATTTATTTCTATTTTCTGTCCATTTTTCACCCAAAATTGTTTACTTTTATCATGTGAAATGTACATACTGCAATAAAGCAATAAAAGGACATATCGTCAGCCTGCTACGCTAATTGCCTAAGTCATTTCTTGTAATTTTGAGAACAAAGTACAAAATATGGTTCAAGCATGCATTTAAACATATTTATTCACCAATCTTTGCACAAGAACAAATGATAATGATACAAATGAAAGGGAATAATCTGAAATAATTAGGGTGATTATGTAACTGATGCATGCTTGAATCACATTTTATTCTTTGTTCTCAAAATCACAAAAAAAATGACTTCGGCAATTTAAATAGCGTAGCAGGCTGACGATATAATATCCTTTATTCTAAAACTGTATTGCATGGGTGCCAGAATGAGTCAAAACTCATCTCATGGTAAACTATAAAATTATATTGCGTTTAACGTATGGGCGGGCAGTTGACAACCTGATCAGGGGTAACTTGTTTACAATGCTTTCTATATATAGATAGTTTTTAAAGCGTTCCCTAAAAAGTAACTGCATCCGGCATGCTATGCCAATTAGGCCAGTTTTTTCAAAGACCTTGTTTTGGGGGAAACTTGTTTACAATGCTTTCTATAGTTTTTAACTATTGGGAAACTGCATCCCAAAGAAACCAGCGAGAGCAGTTTTTTTGAAGACCTTGTTTTCTTGAGATGGCTATCAAGCTATTCCCTCAGACCTGCCCATGATTAGCTGCCACCCTTAGGTACTCTATAAACTCCAGCGGCGTACACCAGCAGTTGCTCTCGAACTTTGCGATCAAGAAACTGTCTCAGTTCGTGTTCAGTAAGCTCGGATCCCGAAGGTCCTTGCATGGCAAACATCTTAAGCATAGAGTGGATCCGTTCTAATGGTAGACTTCCAAGGTTAGTTAGCATACCCACAATGTAAGACCAAAAGACCTGGAGAGGAAAACGCAATAATATGTAAATAATTGTCTTCATCATTGTTCATCAAAATTGTACAATGATCTCAATCAACATGCAATGCTCTGTCTGAATTAAATTGAATTATAAATTACAGTGTAAAAGTGAGGACAATAGATAAGCATGTGAAAGAGAGAGAGAGAGAGAGAGTGAGAAAGAGAGAGGGGGAGAGAGAGAGACAAAGACAAATATGTGGTTATTCAAAATCAGTTTGAAGTTGGTCATATATAGAAATTTCAGCTTCTTATTGTATTGTAACAGGCATTTGCGAAGTTATATTTTGACATAAACAGTGGCTGCGTTGTTTCGGAACATGTTTGTGTCCAGCTAAGCGTATGTAGCATGTGGTAGGCATAAGCTTAGTGCTAAATACACACACAAGATTGCAGTACACACAATGTAAGTTGTAAACAAGTTTTGTTCACTTTTTTATGATGGTAACTTAATTTCTGCTAAATAAAATAGTTTTTAGCTATTAAAATAATATTTCACCAACTACAAACAATTATACTCTAATCAGCTCATGGGACTCACAACATTGCGGATTGATAAAGCAGAGATGCCAGTCAGTGTTGTCAAGAAATCCTGAAATGGCAACAAATTTCCTGAAAAATGTACTTTGCCTATACATTTCTACACGATCATCAAAGTAAGTAAAATTTCGTGAAATCAGGAAATTTCCTGAAGACTGGCAACACTGATATAGAATGGTGTACAAACAGCTGGGTCCAGCGCTTACATGAACTGTAATTGACCTGCGCTTTTGTGAATTTATGAGGGCGTAAGTTTGGGACTTTATTGACTCACGCAGTAACAAAAATCAAAATAATTCTTTTACGAGCTGATCATATCATCATAATATAGCAACTTATTGTCTACTATCCTCTATCATGTCACAGAGGATAGGCAGGTCCTATATTTTATTTTATTGTAGTTGCCATACCGCGGAAACCCGGCATGTTGCCTATGGGGGTCAACGCTAAGTTAAGTTTGCGTAAGCGAACTCAAAAATAGCACAAATAGCGTGAGAGTACACAAAAGAAACTTTGCGTGTATGATAAGCGTTGTCACCAGGTCTGGACGTTGTACCGACGTCAGATGGTAGTTGCGCTGGCATTCACTACTCAAAATATTGGATCTGCCTAGATCCTCTACGGCACAACAGAGGATAAAAACAAAATTCCTTTTGCTTGTTAAGTTGTACTATTATGGTTAAGTTTAGGGTTATTAATTAGTGTTAGCTCAGGGTGAAGGTTATGTGAATAAGACATAACAGAATCATGCCATACTGCTTTGACCTACCTGTAATTCTTCCTCCCTTTGATCTTTTGCTGACGCCATAGCAGATTCAGCTTCATCATCACTATCCATCATGACAACATCATGGCTACCAGATGGACCACGCTGTTCCTCAACCAGCACAAAGGTGTCAGTTGACTCCTCTTTGAGGATTCCCTGACTCTGCCAGAAGGCTATCTTGCGCCTCAGAGCAGTGCTGGGTACTTGCATGATGCCACTTAATTCTTCAATAGTCCATTTGGCTGCAAAGTGAAAAAGTCAAAATTTTATTAGGTAAAAAAAGGGGACAAAATTTATGTTCCCAGACCGCAGTGACTATCTCTCAAAGTTTTTGGAGCTTAGTACTTCAGAATAGGTCCAGTGGTTCTCTAAAGTCGTCGAAAACTTAAAATTAAATTTTTTTTGCCGAAATTCGATCCGATACCGATCTTGCAAACATCGGGCCGATACGATATTCGATCCGATTATCGGTTGAGCCCTAGATATGATAAACCCTTGGCTACTTACCTTTGTCCTGGAAGTGCATGATGATTGTAGCATGTATTGGTGACACAGATAAGTTGAGTTTTCTGTCCTTCAGCTCAATTTCTAAATTCACCAAGCCAAGGTTAGTCTTCCAATTCAATGTTCTCATGCCCTTTAGGAGCTGAAAATTAAAAATTCATCCAAACAAATATATATCACTTTCAATTTTCTAAACAGGCCTATCGTAGTGAACTTGCTTTCATTGAGAGCAGCGTGGCACACTGGTTAAGGTCTTTGCCTTTGGCGTGAGAGGTCCCTAGTTCAATTCCCTGCAGGACCCAAAAAAATCTCCGCTCTCCCTGTGGTTCATCTGGTAATGGCGGGGCAGATGATCCATGATAAAGACCTCGTTTACAGGCGGTTCCGATCAGGGTAACGCCCGATTGTCGGCTACACTTGCCTGTCCTGTAAAAATACCCCAACCAGCTATCTACAGCAACCCCCTTCGTTCACCAGGTCATTTGTGCCTGGCCGAAGTTTCGTCAGCGTTATCTCCTAGATTACAGCTGTCAATGCCTAGATATGCCCGACATAAAAAAAATTCACTTAGCCAAGGTTAGCCTTCCAATTCAATGTTCTCATGCCCTTTAGGAGCTGAAAATTAAAGATTCATGCAAATAAATATATATCACTTCCAATTTACTAAACAGGCCTACATTAAGGATAGGGAAAATGCGCTAAATTTGCGCATTTTGGGTATAATCATGCATCCTATCATATAGGTCCGACCGCAAATTTTAAGATTTTCCCAAAATAACCATTTTTCAAGTACTCATTTTCCAAATGTTTTCACTAAAATCACAAAATCCATAATGATCTGCAACACAATCCATGTTAAAAAAATATAGAAAATAGACCGTTGCAAAAAACTGCAAGAAAAATAAGTAAAAATTTAAAGTAAAATATTTTTAAATATATACAAACATTTTCTGGAGAAAATTCATACATTTTGGGGAACAAAACACACAAATTGCACATTTTCGAAAAACTAGCGCACACACTTTGCTCTCAAAAATTGTGCATTTTCCCTATGCTTACCTATAATAGTAGTGAACTTGCTTTCATTGAGTAAAGGGAAGACACAGCTTATTTTGCTCTGAGCTTGTTGTCTTGTTTGCTACAAGTTCTATTTGAACTTGCCTTCAGTTTTTGACTTGAATGTAAACTGAGCTCAAAAAGAAACTTATAATTTTCCACAAGGTCATAACTTGAAATCCTGTCCATCAAATTCAACCAAAATTACACACAGGATTACTTTAATACTCTACTCAAAACACATGTCAGTAACCAAGCACTTGTCCAACTGACACAACAGCAAAATGCACTGTCATGGGACAGCTTCCTGGACTTCCTCCACTTTCACAGCCCAGCATTTGGCACCCAGCACAAAAAATCTGTGAGAATGCACACAAGATCCTTGCACAGATGATAAAACGGTGCTGCTTTCTGCTTTTCATACACTTTTTTCATGAAACAGGGTTGGGCTGAGAATGTGTTCCAGGAAGCTGTTCCATGTCAGTGCATTTTGCTGTTGTGTCAGTTGGATAACTGTGTGGTTACTGACATGTGTTAAGAGTAGAGTATTGAAGTAAACCTGTGTGTAATTTTGGTAGAATTTGATAGACAGGATTTCAAGATATGACCTTGTGAAAAATTATAAGTTTCTTTTTGAGCTCAGTTTAGTTTTCACTGTTTGATTTTATATTTTGTTGTCTGCTTTGATAACACAAATGTTGGCATTTGTCAAGCTCTAAGCTTACCTCATATGACTTGGTATATTTTTCCATAGCCTTTTTGATACTCTCTGGTACTTCCAGTTTCTCCTCTTTAAGACTCGGCCAGAACTGGGCTGAAAGGATCATAGAGTTGAAATCGGCCACCTGCAAAGACAAAGTGCAATAAGAAAAATGACAAGAACAAAGATCAACTCAAAGGAACAAGTCACATTTTTGACATTTCATGATTTGAATAAAAATGTAAACAGTAGATAATAAGCTTTAAAATGATACCAAAATTATATAAATAGCATCAATACTTTTTAAGATATGGATAATTGTATAAATGATACCTTGATATTTTTCAAAACTGCTATTCTGAGTAATGTGCCAATTAGTTTCCTGCCTTACACAGGATTAAATAAGGATTGTCATAGTTCAACTGTTATTTATTGATTAAATACACCTCTTTTTGAAAAGCACTTTCAAGGATTTGAAAGTCCACTTAGTCCCACAGTCAAATACCATTAAGAATTCAAAATTTTCATTTTTTTTATGGGAATGTAATCTTTAAAGGCCTATAACTCAAAAACATGCCTGGCGACTTGTTACGGGTTTTGTTGGAGCTGGTCACATTATACAGAGTCCAGGAAACAAAACATGTTTACAACTATAGCTCATTTTAGTTACTAAAGCAATTACTGTTACAATAAAGTCCTTACATCTTCCTTTTCCTCTTCTTTTTGGACTCCGCATTATCAGCTTCATCTTTTCCTTCTTCTTTCAATGATTGTATGTGGGAATTGCATCTCCTTGAATCAGCGACATCCTTCAGCATCACTTCACAATGGTGAAGCTGAGTCTCACCAAACCGTAGCTTGAGTAGCTCCAAGTAGCGAAGCTCGCGGGCTGTATCGTAACTGAAGCCTGACAGGATGCGATCCGCTAGCAGGCCACGGTACTCATTCACAAACAATTCTCTACTGCCATAGATGTTGACAAGCGTGCTGATGATGTCAGATGAGCGTCGACTCTTCGCTGTTCTCCCTAGGGAGGAAAATGAAGTACAAACTGGTAAACAGATCATGTGACATTACTACAGTCCAACCTCTGTGCCTCTTTCTATTATCCAGACATGTGATGTTCATAGCAAAACATGTTTTTTAATGCTTTGAGAGCTTTATTGCAGCATTCAGGAGGCAGACCTTGCCGTCTAGATTTTAAAGGCGACGCGAGTAGTCAATCACTCGCTAGCATGATGCTAGGCGAGTGGTCAAATCAATCTCTAGAGTGATTGAATCACTCTCTAGGTCTGAAAGATCATTCATACCAATATGAAATACTGTTGACATGCACTGTTGACACTCTCTCAGATTTTGTTTTCTGGAATTAAGGCTAATTTAGTATAATGAAATATATTCGAAGTGCTGAAACTTGGAATATAAATTGCATTAAATTTTGGGTGATTCACAGGGAGTGATACTTAGTTTCTATGGTGAGTGGAAAATCTCTCCCTAGAAAGTGAGTTTGGGCAAGCGGTGGCGAGTGAGAGCGATCGCTTGCCCCACACGGCAAGGCCTGAGAAGGCCATAAAGTATGTAGCACTCAAATACCATATCTTTCAGTGTATTACTCCATTTTGATTTTTTTCACTTAAAGGGTCATCAATGCTTGGTCCGATCATGGCCGGATAAGAGAGGTTGTACATTACTTTTGCATATATTTGGGCACTTTTACCTGAATTAAGAACATATATCACTCAATTGGGTGGAAAAGCATTTGACTAAAAACTTCTAGGCTAAAAAAAAAGGCTATATCTCAAAGCCCCTGCATGGTTTTTTTTAAATCACATCCATATCTGACAACTCATCATTCAGTAAGAAAGAAATCTCTCTATTGATAATGCATGTTCACACCATTCTAACTTTTACCATTACAACTTACTACTTACAACTTACTGCTTTGACTAATTCATCAGCTAATTCTCTATTCATAATCCATGCTCACACCATTTTAACTTTTACCATTACAACTTACTGGGACCAGCATCTATTGGGTCCGGCAGCCATTCTTCTGGCTTCTCCTCTTCGTGTTCACTTGAGTAACTCTCTTCCATATGTAATGGCTCCGCTTTGAATAATTCTTCAACTAATTCTCTATTGATAATCCATGCTCATGCCATTTTAACTTTTACCATTACAACTTACTGGGATCAGCATCTATTGGGTCCGGCAGCCATTCTTCTGGCTTCTCCTCTTTGTGTTCACTTGAGTAACTCTCGTCCATATGTAATGGCTCCGCTTTGACTAATTCTTCAGTTAATTCTCTATTGATAATCCATGCTCATGCCATTCTAACTTTTACCATTACAACTTACTAGGATCAGCATCTATTAGGTCCGGCAGCCATTCTGGTTTCTCCTCTTCATGTTCACTTGAGTAACTCTGGTCCATATGTACATGTAATGGCTCCGCTTTGACTAATTCTTCAGCTAATTCTCTATTGATAATCCATGCTCACACCATTCTAACTTTTACCATTACAACTTACTAGGATCAGCATCTATCGGGTCTGGCAGCCATTCTTCCGGTTTCTCCTCTTCATGTTCACTTGAGTAACTCTCATCCATATATAATGGCTCCGCTTTGACTAATTCTTCAGTTACTTCTCTATTGATAATCTATGATCATGCCATTCTAACTTTTACCATTACAACTTACTAGGATCAGCATCTATTGGGTCCGGCAGCCATTCTTCTGGCTTCTCCTCTTCATGTTCACTTGAGTAACTCTCGTCCATATGTAATGGCTCTGCTTTGACTAATTCTTCAGCTAATTCTCTATTGCTGTCGTCTGTTAGACTAGATACGATACAGCGCACTGTATCATCACGAGTTCTGCATAAAGAAGGATTACACATTTGCTACCTTAGTCAAGTATAGAAGTGTAGCAGTAGAACTTCAAATTTGAAGTACCTGGGGAGGGTTGGGGGCAGCGTGCCTGTATGACAAATTAGAATTATGTGGTTTGTATTTAAGGTGGCCCCACACAAAGCACATCAGACCACCATATCCTATCACCATACCAAGTTAGAAATTGATCGGTTATTGCATTGGAGCTGCACAGTGAGTGGATTAATGAATTTGCTTCCGCCCGGACAGTCAAACAAAGAAACAAAGAACTGGACAGCCAAACAACCAGGCAGGCAGACAACCATTTGGCTGATAACATAAGCCTTGCATATGTGTGGGGGCCAAAAACGTAAGAGAAAATCAGGAAGGCAACGGAAAAGACAGGGGCAAGGATCCCCTTTTCTACCAAAATTCACCAGATCATGGGCCAAATATAGTGTAACATACAAATTTTATGTGATGTGAGCACATTGTACCAATAAAGCCCTTTTCGCTCCGATCATGGGCCAAAATAGTGTAACATACAAATTTTTGCACATTTTTTTTTTTGGACACAAACCTTAGATATTTTCGGACAGGTTCACAAACCAGCTCCAATATGATACCAGATGGATCCAACACTTTCAAGGCTCTGATGGACGACACATACTGGGTCAGTATGTCATCTGTATTTACACCTGCAAAGTCAAATATAAGTCACAAGATTATTGTATGGATTGTGGGATTTTAAGGCATTTTGGTGGCCATTTTGAAAAAAGCCCTCTATCAATGCTTTTTATTTGCAAAAGTAGGCTTTACTCAATATTAAACCATATTTACAAAGAAAATTAAACAAAAAAATCTCACAATGACTTAAAATTGGTATTTAAATGCCATTATATAGGATTCTGGTGGCATTTAAAAAAAAGCGCCCTCACTGTTTAACCCAGGGTCGATATTTTTATAGACAACCTGATTTAAATTCCCATATGGGTAAGGTTTCCAAAAAAAGGTTGTCTCCCAAATTCTCTGGGGGAGAGGGTTTTGGTTCTAAGCCCAGGGCAAATAATCATCAGCATCCTTTAGACCTTGACAATTAATCAATTCTTTATTTCCAAAATAACCACAACAAACAAATAAATTACACAATAAAAACACTCAAATAGACCCAGATCAAGACAATTTTAGTACCTTACATAGAAATTATATTGTTCAGATATAGTGACCAATTTTTAGGACCCAATGTACATGTACCTGGATGCAGGAGCCTTTTCTCCAAATCACTTCTTAGTGATTGCATCAGAAATGTCCGCAACTCGGTCTTTTCCAAGCAGCTTTTCAGATCTTCTAGTGCACTCAGCGAGTCTGGAAATTCCACAATGATGTTAAACAGCTCCTATAACAAAAAGCATCAGGAGTTAACTGTAGAATATGGGATGTAACCTCATCTCCCCATTTCATCAATAATCATACATCAATACCAAATTCTCTTCATTCTTCAAATGAAAGTATGCGTGTGTGCTAATCCCATTATCCAAATATCACCCGGGGGGGGGGGGTCACTCACATATATAGGTGGTACGGATATGTGCGTCGGTCAAGGGTGCCTTTTTCAAGCTCTCCAGCAGTTCCTTTAAGACACACATTTGCATCATGCTCCAGTTCATTGAGCCTCAAACTCTAATTTTTAGCTCCAAAGCTAGTAATTTTGTCCAATTTTAGTTCCCAGACACTCACAAAAATGTTGAAATCTCAGTTCATCAAGCCCCTATTTTGCCCAAAAATCAGTTTTAGTTCCCAAAGTTTAGCATTCTACACTGCACACCCCTACCAAAATTGAAATTGAGTGCCACCCTGTGATCAATCCCCCCTTATTTTTTCAGTGTATGCAAAAAATCGTCTTGCTACGTCAGGCTGTGTTCATTTAATTGAACTTTTCACTGTAGTACACATAGAATTAAATCACATAGTCTAGTAAATTAAAAATAGAACACATAAGGCTAAAAAAAATTGTTTGTTTGCCCTCCACCGACCGACCAAAAACTGGCCAAAATCAGAGCCGGCCCTTTAAAAATAATTTGTTTAGTTTATAATTTTAATGGCTTTTTATTATTTTTTTTGTGTCTATTTGGCCAACAAAAATTTTCATAAGAAAAAACATTTTTTTTTTCTTGGCCTAATGTTCCTACCTGTATTCTTAAGCGAGCATAGGTTTGATAGAAGAAATATTGTAACCTATCCTTCCATTGTGCTATACAAGTCTTGCTGGTTGATCTGCTATTTGCTGTTCCCCTACTGCTGTCTGGACCACAAAACACAAGATTTAACCAACCAACAACCTTATGCTCCAACCACTGCAAGAAAACATAAAAACATGGCTATACCAATTTTTCACCCTGATGTGGCAGTGACGTCAATGCTGTTTTGTTCGTATATCCATGCATGTGTATTCCAGCTTTCAGGCGTACTGCCCTGGAACGCACCATGGTTTTGCCCCTGTACCCCAGGGGCCCAACACCCTACCTGTTAACCCCATGAGAACTACCTGCCGATTGGCCAAAAAGAAGTTTTCATTATCAAGTTGTGATCACGATTTAGCCATTCCCACTTATTAACCAAAGGGTCTTTCTGATCTGCTTTCAGCGATTCTGAATCCATCTTTGTCCCCCATTCAATAAAATTATGGTCCCTAGAAGCCATATTCCATCCTTTTCCACATAAGCTTTGTTTAGAAGAAACACAATTCTCTGTACACATTGGATGACTTGGATTGCAAAACGATTAAAAAAGATCACTCATGTTAACAATCTAGCAATGGCTGCCATCAACATCATCCCCATGGCAACTTTCCGCGACCATAGATACACATGCACATTAAAGATTACACCTACCGTGTTCCTGTATCATATAGCCTTATATACACTTACAATGCATGCAACAGCAATTTAGTCTCTTTCATACATTTATACAACAACACAGAGTGACGTACCATGTATTAAATTAAACTGCGGATATCAAGATTTTGGAAAAAAGTTGGATTTTCAGGGTTTTTAAGAAAAACACAGAAATTAGAGTTTCTGAAAATTTTTCAAAACGTGGATCTCCGCTTAAACGCAGAGATTTCACATCCCTGTATTATGCTGCATACACATCTGGTGCACACTTTCTGGTTTTCCGAATGTTTCCGTGGTTGATTTGAAAAGGGCCGTTGGCCGTAACACAAATATTGACTTTTAAAACCAAATCACATGATGACATCTAACCTTTTCATGTGGCTCCAGGAATGATGTTTCAAACTCTCCTTTGCACGTCTGGTCAACATGATGTTTGATTCTATCATGTATGATGGTTGTAACAGGCTCACCACATATCCTTTCTAAGAGGTCCAGATCAAACCTATACAATAACAAGAAACAAATTGGGCTATGAAGATCCTAGCACATCAAAACAGGTCTATGGGTTGTCCAAATCCGCAGAAAAATTACCAAAATGTTAAAACCATTTTTCGCAGGAAAATTATACATTTTTACAATATCCTTAGGTTAGAGCTAGATTCTGGGTTAGTGTAATGGTTACTTGGGTAACAGTAAGGTTTGGAGGATGGGTTAGGGTTTATGTACATTGTAGGGTGCATGTACATTGTAGGGTAGTATGACCAAAATGGGGGAAATATATTTTTTTAATCGGAAAAGTGACATCTCTGCACATATCTCTGTGAGAACTTAAGGTTATTAATTATTTTTAACTGTTGTGATTTGGTAGTTCACAGCATCTTACGAATGGTAGTGAGCTTTGGCAAAAAAACTGCATTGCTCAATTCATAGCGAGTGTGTAGAAGAATTAAAATATCACAGATATACTTTTATAGGTGATGCGGTTCTTGAGTTACGTTGTAAAGAGGGCTGCAAAACAACAACACTTTTGTAAAACGTACATAACTCATTATTTAATAAATTAAGCAAGTTTGCAAAGTATACGATTTGTAGAATGAACTTTTGCAAAACATCAAGGTGTTATTTTTCAATAATATATTGATCTAGATAATGAAAATCGATTTTTAGGTTGCTTCACCAACAATACCTCGCCTACCCTTAAGAATGTATCTTACAATTTTGCATTAGTTTGATGGAATGTCCGAAGGATCTCCTTGCACTGACATCCTTCCTTCTCCCTGCTGCATCCGGGACACTTGACGTCATCTCCATCCACCTCTTCACCATCATCATCGTCATCATCTTCTTCGACGGTGATGTCCATACCATCTACTACTTGGCTATCATCTGGTTTGGTATGCTTGCTGTGGTGGTATGCCTGGTAAAAACAAATGAAATTAAAATAAACAAACAAACAACATTTAAATACATTGAACAATTTACTCAGCATATTGATATTTCATTTTCAGGCAAGTGTCTTTGTCCGAATTTTAAAAAAAAATCAAAATTATTTGATATCAGAAGGATATTCCTCGTATTCAGAATGCAATTTGATATGACTGATGTGCTCTCATGTCCCACAAAAAATACTGTCCAAATGTTGCTTGCTACCAGAACCCTTACAGATAATTGCATTCATACCAAATGACATTACAATAAATCTGTAGTGACCATCAACTGATAGGATTTAGAGAAAGGATACAACAGAACATGAAAGAGGATCAACAGATCAACAGGAAAATCCCATTACCATTTCCAAGATATTTTTAAAAAGTACCATGCATAGTATTTTTGTCGAACTGTTTTAAAATGTCAAATAAAAATGGTCTATCTAAGCTCACATTGTTGTTAATCACTTTACCTTAAATGCTTGTGAATAAAATTCTTTCACATGTTCATGAAAGCTCTTTGGTACTCTACTGAATAAAATTGCTTTTATAAGAGTTTTTACTCTCTCCGTAATACAAGATCCCTTTGTCTTTATATTTTGTTGACTGCAATGTTCCGACAAGCTCTCCAATGTTTCTGCGCTTTTCATCTTCAATGCAAGTCCACTGTGAAGTTGATTTACAGCGTGAGTAAATGCAGCAATGTTTATATCTTTAGACTGTGTTGTAATTGTAGGCTGAAAATGCCTCCAGAATTGTGGGACGATATCTCTTTGTAGTTCACGTCTGAGTTCCTGCATAAACCACTCCTGTGTGAGGTGACCCATTCCACGCTGATGAAGCAATTCTGTGGCTTGATGTAACTCTGTAGCAATCTCTGGGTTATCTTGAGTTTCCTGTAAAAACCAGATTTGAACAAAATTTACAAACACTTCAATCAATATAAAGATAGGTGGTCTAGATTTGTGCACATTGTTTTCTACCTTACAAATGACATCAAAATACCAATCTGATCTCATCCATGTTTAATGTGGCTGTGTACTCTAGACGTTGTTTCTTTAGCGAAATTGAGTAAATGTAATTGAGTTATGTAAATTATAAATACAATGAAAGAAAATCCAGATTTGTAAACTCCAACTGCACTATTTTATGGATTTCATTGCACTGTCACTCATTCGCAATTTAAAAGGAGAGAAAATCTGTGTACCAGCGGGGTACACGCGCGCAACAATGCATCGCGTTGCGTAGTCGCACAATTTGTTAACGCACAGATACACTACGCATAAAGAGACGCTTATCTGCATGCGTGGCGCATCCTATCGAAGCACCACGGAAGCAATGATCCCCGTCATCTTTCTTTACCGTTTGCGGCTGCATCGCACTGCTCATTCATGAACCCGACACGTCACATTCATGTGGTCTTTTTCGGAAGATCGGAGTGGTCCGAATTGACCCGACATGCTTTTATGACCTTACAGGGGTCAGACATATGCATATTCATGTTTTTCGGGACATTCAAGATGTCTGCTGGGTCCTGGTGAAAACAGAACTGAAATCTGTGGTTCCGTTCGGAATATCGTTTGAAAATTTTTTTTTTTGAAAACTTTTTTTTGGCGTCAAACAAACAAAAATTTTGATGACTAAAGATATTCAAATTAAATTTTATTTATATCTGTAATTTTGGTTATAATTTTTGTTCGACATTATTTTTTTTTTCTGACTTAACTTTTACTTCAGAGGATCCAGTTTTTCAATGGAGACAGACAATATGCGTACATGCATGAGGTGTTTTTTCTTATTTTTTACACAAATTTCACTGATCCTATGCACACGATTCGTCAGTTCTGTGCACGTGATGTCATGCAGTCAGTGCGTGGTGCGTTGCTAGGAAATTTGCATAATTTAGACTTGTAAGAAGTTTAATTGTGCTGCGGCCGTACTGACTTATGCCTGGTCAAGCACCCTCATACCCGAACGTAGTGAGGGTGCTTGGCATGTCCGCCATTTTATTATACACCGGATGGCTAGCATCCTGGCCTGTCAATTTAAGCTTTATGAGAAGCCTACTTGCAAAATGAGAACACAAGAGTGGCTTATCTTTATCCCACATTCTCAATCTCTCATTGCATGCCATCTGAGGCTAAAATAAAACGTTCCCTAACTAATTATCAAAAGATCGTAAATTTTATTTCTTGAACATGCCGGCGAAACGATTTGTTTACAAGTAACAATCCTTGTTCCGACACTGATTCCATTCATTCGGCACACCACGTGGTCACTCAGGTGAACAGGGGTTGGATGATCGATTGAGTTAAATTTGTATCCAGGTTACCAGGCCGTGCCTAATGGCGACCTCACGTCCTGGAAATATTTTTCAGCCATGTTGCAAAATGATCGGAAATACACTATCAAGGGGACTCAATCGGTAAGCATCATTGAAACTAAGCAGTAGAGTCGCAACCCCAAAATTGGTGAATTCTCCTAATAGTACGAATTCGCCAAATAGTGAGAATTCACCTTCTCAGTTTCTCACATAGTGAGAAATTCTCACTATAGTGCGAATTGTTTATTTCAAACACATGCTCGCAATTAACAATAGGTGGTCGCACTTTGGCATCGGAAAGAGCAGATCAAAATGCCCAAGACTACCGATGGAGAAAAAAAATCACGGATGCATTTTCAAGAATAAAAAAAGTAACAAAAAATGCCTTAAAATGTACACTCATTTTTGCAGTTACAAAGAGCTTAAAATTTATCTAAAATTTTAGCTAAATTTCTATATATATTTTTATTTGATTATCAGTAAAAATGTAAGTTATATCATAGGCCTTCAAACACAAAGAAAAGGCCTATGGTTATATCTATTTTTATTATCAATTTGAGAAGCATGTGAGTCGGAAAGTTCAATACAGTACATGTACCCATTTGAAGATTCTGTGTCTGCAAAATTTTGGTCCGATATTTGCTGGAATCTTCCCACAAAAATTGTGATGATCAATGACTCAAATCAACTTAAACGAGAGAAGTTTGGATATTATTTAGCTTAATTGTACTTTAAAATGTAGCTTTAGTGCAATGTACAAGTGGATGTTGATTTTGAGCAGTGGTCGCGGTAAGAAATTGACAACTATAATGAAAGACAACTAGATAAAGACAATTTATCGCATCTGACCTCACCTGTCAATCAAACTCGAGCACGGTTTGTTTAGTGTTGTGATGATGACTTGCTGAACACGGATTTATAACCGGGCGCCTTATTGTTAATTTAGCACCTTTCGATATGCAAACCATCTCAAAAGTTAGGTCTATCGTAGGAAACTTTCTTTGGTGAAGGCACCATGTCGACAATGCCTAGAAAAGCTGCTTTTTGCCTTGTAAAAGTACGTAATTTTTCGCCATTTGTTGCTATTCCTTTTCTCCGATCAGCACCAGATAGATCGGCTTTTGACTAACACACGCATCGCGTCACGTCACGTCGCGTCGCGTCGCGTCGCGTCACGTCACGTTGATATCTTCATGAGCGAACGAACTTGCACCCGCTGGGCCTGTTGAAATCAAAACAAATCTTTGCCGGGGGTCCACTCTTGCAGTAATGTTCATGTCAAATCCGACCCCATTTAATGGGTTCTCTGGGTTCAAAAATCCCACTCAATCAGGCCCAGGAAACTCCACAAATTACCCTCACGGAGGCTCCCAATACCGTCTAAAAAGAACCCCAAGTGCCCCATCTACTGCAACAGTGGACCCCCCGGCAAAGATTTGATTTCAACAGGCCCAGCGGGTGCAAGTTCGTTAAGCTGTCGATATCAGCATGTGTGTATCATATGCAATAGAGCAGGCCATGGAAAACACGTGTGCAACAACGTGACCAAGTAAAACAAACACAGCTGTATGGAATTTTCCATTGAAAACTCTGAGGTCGTATTCTTGAAGACGGGTCAACCTTAGGCCTGGGAGGCTCTTTGGCCATGTCAAGTGGGGTGGGCTGGGTCATGTTATTGCGCCGTTGTGTTGTTCATTTTTTCGTATGCGTCTGGGGTTTTTCTGGGCCGGGTGTGTCCTGGGACGGTGTTAGCCCCTTTGCGAGAATACGGCCCGGTATTTTCCACAGTTTAAAAATAGCCACGCGTATCCCATGCATTCATATCGGGTCTTTTCAATGGAAGTTCCTAGTGCATGTTCATGGTATGTGCTAAGCGAAACATTGAGCGTGTTTATAGTGAGCCAGATTATCCGGTATTTAGCGTATAAGTACATCTTATACGGTATTGGTCGCCACTATAAACAGACCAATAGCGCTATTTGCCGCACATATTATACGGAACTGATATCCTTCGATATCGATGGATATTGCAGTACATTCATTCCGTATACGGCCACTATAAACAGACAGGGATTAACGATACCGTTATTCAAGGAAGTGGAGCAGGGTTATATAACTCTCCGAGCTCAAATGTGTCACTGTAATAACACATCACCTACAAAATGGTACGGTACTGTAGCAATTATGTTTAAAAAATAGGCGGGTATCGTTTCCACGGCAAACTATTTGAAACTGGCATCATATTTGTGTCTCCCACATTGCATTGCGGTGACCTCGAACACGCTGAGTTCAACCACCTCGGATTCAGAATAGCGCTATTGAGCTCTATTGATTGCCACTATAAACAGTCGAGATAACGGATAAGTCACATTCCATTCTAATCCCGTATGCGTATAAGAATACCGTATAAATACCGTACACCACTATAAACACGCTCATTGATTGGGGTGCAAACAAGGGTCATGTTGAGTTCTGGCTTGTTTTGGGTGATTGGATCGGGTTGTCAAAAAGGCAGTAAATACAGGTGGTTGTCAAGCATTCTCAATTGGCAAAAGAAATACAAACTAAGTGGCGAAGGAAAAAAGTTTCCGGAAAGTTTTTATCAAATAAAAATAAAATAGGAAAATAGGAGTTGAAAACAGAGAATTGAGGGACCCAACGGTACCCAGTTCGCTAGGCGGGTGTTATGTGGCCCACCTCGGTGCATTCACCCAATGCCCCCAGCTTGATAGAGGTCAAGGTCAAATTGGATCTCAACCGTATGACTTGTTTGTAACTTTTAAGAAGATATCAACGTGACGTGACGTGACGTGACGTGACGTGACGCGACGTGACGCGACGCGACGCGTGTGTTAGTCAAAAGCCGATAGATCGGTCCGAGCCAGTAAAAATGGCAAATCTAGTGGCCCTGCAATAAATTTACTGGCCCAGCTTTGACATGACTGATAGTAACTGCATCTAGTATTGGACTTCAGGGTATGTCTGGCAAAAATGGATTGAATGGAAAAGTTTAATTTTACTAAAATTAAGCGTACCTAAATTCTAAAAAAATTAGGTAAGCTTAAAACATCCAAATTTCTAACCCACTTACCAGCACATGCTTTATAGGCGAGTTAAAAGCAGTAGTCAATACATGCCAAGCATGTCGTACTGATTCAACATCTGATGCCATGTTTATTTCCTGTACTTAATTAGTTAAATATGAACATTTTCATTGATAAAAATTAACATTCAACAACAAAATCATTTCGCGGTGGATGTGAAGTTATAGAAACACAGAAACAATTGGATGATTGTGTTCTGTTGTTTCTCTCATTTGAAGCCAATAATGTTCTATATTGACAAGTAAATTAGTTATTGTGGAAAAAATATCTCAATATTTTTGATGCATTTTTGTAAAAGAACTAGTTACAAAATTAATTTAATGTATAGATTTATCTGTGGGTAGAAACACTTCAACCTGTGACATTTTATTGAGAGCTCGTAGGCCAAACCATTTTTTCTTCACAACGTGAAATTTATGAAAAATTGCATTGATAAAGTGCTAATTATATGGTGTAATATTGTCGTGTTTGTGACAGGACTACCTAGACAATAAGTGAACATGGTAAGGAAATCATCCAATTGGTAGAATATAAAATGAATAATTGTGACATTGTTAAATAGTCAGTTAAATTTTAAGCTTACTCAGGCAGCCATTCATTGCTCAGCTTAGTCCTGCTATAGCCAAAATAACAATTTCTCGATCATGAGAGAATGTACCTTCTGCGTCAGCGTACTTTTCATAGAATAACACGATCGCGCGACCTGCATGACCGAACCTTGACCTTGCCTAGCAACGACCGTGTGATTGGTCAATTCTCAAAAGCTGTGTTTGCGCCGCGACGTCCGTAGATGTGATTATGTTTATGCTTAAAGACTGAAGTCTTGCTGGCATGGCAAGACTATAGTCCTGCCAGCAAGACTTCAGTCTTTATCATAATGACATCTATGGACCCGGGCTATGGACCTGAAGTCATGCAGCGGTACATAGGGTAGTCCGAGGTGCTCTGACGATAACACTCCGATCGCCAGGCAATCTACGTTATTAGTTGTAGTAGACCAGTGGGACAACGAAAACGCTACGTGAACGAGCTATACATAGGGATGCACTGTACGTTTAAGAAATCCAAACTTCAATTCAAGCATCAAGAAATATACCTTGTATTTGTCAGATGCTGTAGACCCTCTCTACACAGTGTAGAAACATCACAAGTAGAATGCTGCTAAATATGATAAATCCAAATCATGAAAATTAAGACAATTTGCAGAGCAATATTTTGACCACTTTTGCACTAAGTAGTACAAGTAAGTTACTCCCATGCAGATTGCAGGTTTTGCCAACTCAGGGAATTTTGAACCCACCCAAAAGAAGATAAATGTAGATCAATTACCTCAACTTTGTCTTTGTGAGTATAGACTAGTACAGTGGGATTAAAATGTGGGCCCAAACCCTGGTACAATGCCTGGGATTAAAATCATCAGTGTCCTTGAGAGAGTTCCTCAGCTACATCCTTAGAGCCCAAAATGAGCCCACATATTGTGATGTTTCTTATTTGTGGAATAGATGTTAAGGGGTACTACACCCTGGCCAATTTGTGTTTATTTTTGCATTTTTCTTAAAATTATAGCATATTGGTGACAAGTAAGATATACATATTATAGGGGCAAGGACTACAACTACTGCACTGAAAATTCTGCAACTCAAGGCAAGTAGTTATTGATTGAAATATTGGTTTTCCCTCATTTTTGACTGTAACTCCACAACTGTTGTCTGTGCTGAAATAAAATTTCCAGTGCAGTAGTTGTAGTCCTTATCCCTATAATATACATATCTTACTTGTCACCAATGCGCTATAATTTTTGAGAAAAATGCAAAAATAGGCACACAATTTCGCAGGGGTGTAGTACCCCCTTAATAGAGGGAACTGTAACTCGGTATGCCGAGTTACAGTTACTGGAACTATGCTCAGCTACTGTAGTACTGTAGCCTATGAGTAGGTTTGCTCGAGAAGTCTAGCCATGAATTTGCTCACCGATAGCTTCACATTCTAGGCTAGAGACCTTTGCATTCAAAATCTAGTCGGATTCGCTGAAGCATGACACTGTGTAAAGCAATGGAAGTTCAGAAGTAAACACAGCCGATTACAGCAGGCGATTGCATCAAAATTGTTGCTAAAGTAAAATTACATGTCAGCAAAATTTTAGACTGTCCAGATTTGGTAAATCTTGCTCAAAAGATACATTTGACTCATCGAAATAACTTTCATCCAAATTTCAACATTAAGAGAATAAATAACCTCCGGTGCAAAGAATTGCACCGCTGTCCGACTGAAAAATCATAGGAAAGTACTCTACTAGCATCGAATGCGTAACCATCGTGTGCAAATTCTAAGCTAGAGTTCTCGAGTAAGAGTAGGTATGCCAGGTGAATTCAAATTTGCCATCAAACTGCATCATTTTATATATCAAATTAAAGCCCTTGAGTAAAGAAAGACAAAACTGAAAACCTTTTTGTCAAAGCACTTTCCGTAGCAAAGTTACATCTTGTCAAAGATTGACTTTCATCAAAAAGATTCTGGCAAAATGGCATTTCGGGGGTGTTTCTAGATCTTAGTCTCATTTATGATAGCAGCTTTTTTTAATGGTACTGCTATCAAAATCCCTCTAAAATTCCATGTGCGATTGTCTCATCACCATACAAAATCATATATTTGGGTCAAGTGAAGTATAGAAAACATATTTATGTAGGTTTCCTTGACCTACCTGTTCTTTTTAAATTTCTATGAGCAAGTGACATGGCGTTTCTTTACTTTAGGGTTTTTTATTCTTATAACATGTTATAGCTGCCTTGTGGAAGTACAGTATTATAACCCTAACCCTAACCAGTGCAGAAGGCAGCTATTACATGTAAAAATAAAAAACCCTAAAGTAAAGGAATGCCGTTTTTTAAGCTTTCCTTCAATCTTGAATGTACACTGAGTATGCCTGTACCGGGCGTCATGTACGTACAAAATGTAGTGTGGGTGCTTTCCTTTCGAATACTTTTTATCTATTGACACTAGGACGGAGTAGCCCGAAACTTCATCAAGCACTATTATTAACTATAGAAATATAATATTGTAGTTCTGCATAATTAATTAGGGTTAATTTCTTGAAAAAATAAAATGAACTCTAAAAGGCTAGCCTCTAATTAAAAGGGCATTTTCGTGAACCACAGCCTCATCCCCTTACCAAAAAATGTTGAGATTTTCATACCACGCACTGGAAACCTCTGGCTACATAATGTTTATGTACATGTACCAAAAATTTCTTGCAGATTAATTCGTTTAGCAAAAATATCGTCAAATTTGAAATTACAACAGTGGCCTCACCACTGCCTGTGGAGCAGAGTACCTACACATTATCATGCATAACTCGCAAACGCAAAATCGGAATCAACTCAAATTTTGGGAATAAGCTTTTTTTGTGGTTAGACTGAAAAATGTCATAAAAAGAGGATTGCTAGGATCACAAAATCCTCCTTTAATGCAGGTTAAAGTTAGCAAAATGCTAAACGTAATAATACTTTTACTTGTACACCATGTACATTGTACCAAGTCTCAGCTATATAAGATAAGTCCTGATAGTATTAAGATTCAAGCCTTGAAAAATGGTTATTTTAGGCAAATTCTAAAATTTGCAGTCGGACCTAAAATGCGCGATTGTACCCAAAATGCGCAATTTTCAGTGTTTTTTGCGCATTGCACATTTTTACTGTCTTGTGTAGTACGTAGACACAATAGGGCCTTGTTGATGTCTGCTTTGCTCATATTGCTTTATATTATAAATACATTTTCCAAAAACCTTAAGCTTTCACTAAAATCAAAGAATCCAACAAAAAGTATAGAAAATAGGCTGTCATAAAAATTTGCAAGAAAATATAGAAGAAAAACAGTCAAATTTTTTAATATTGCATAATTATATTTGAATGCGCATTTTTGCACATTTTCAAAAACTGGCGTGCGCATTTTTCTCTAAAAAATAGCGCATTTTCCCTATGCTTATAATAACTATACCCATAGACCACCATCTGCCTTCTCCAGCAGAACTCTGTACAGTCACAAGATAAGGTCTAACCTGCCAGTCAAGATACAAACCAACTTTCAGATACAGACAACCTAGCTGAGAGACTACAGACACACCAAGAGGAGAGCGAGAAATCGTATAGAGTGTATGCAATAAACCAACCGGAACGGTATAACAATTGAAATGGCAGCCATGCTGGAGGACAGTTCTAAGATAGCTTAAAGGCCCTTTCAGTGATTTCACAGGAACATTAAAAAAATGGAAATTTGTCAGAGTTGCTTAGAAATAAAGAATAAGTCTACAGAATTTCATTAAACCACTTTTCCCCTGAATACATCGACAAATTAGTCAAAAAACAGAAGTTTTAGAAAGGTTTTCTACTTCAACTCTGAGAAAATCGAGATTTTCGTACAGTGCGCCACCAATCGACTGGAAAAACTTCCTAGTCCAGTGTTTCTAACACAGGGGAAGTAGAGTCTAAATTGATTTAAAACAGACGCTTTTAAGCTACAATTTTGTAGTAGAAAACAAAATAAGCAATTAAAGATCACCGAGGCAAACTAACGGTTAATTCAAATATGAAAAACAGTTAAAATTGTGTATTTTGTTTAAAATAGTAGCTACTGATGTAATAAGTAGTAGAAACAATACGCAACGCGTGTTGGTACGTGGAGAGTGAGCTTCTTTCGATCTCGAGTCGGACTTTTTGTACTGTCAGTATCAAAAGTCCAGAATCATGCAAATGCTTTATTTTGTCTAAAATACACGGCTTTCGACCGAACCACTAGCAGGCTTTGTTAGCACATCTATGCCAATTACAAAGGTACCAAAATCTGAATTTTGATGATTCTTACGATCGTCCGGATGAGCAAATCACTGAATGGGCCTTTAAGATGACAGAGGGACAGGTCTCTAGATCGATTCCACAACCATTCATACACTATATCACCCGTTTTATTGTATTATCATGCGAGTTGCCCCGTGGTACCTTAAATGGAGGATATAATTTTATTTAAATGAGGATGACTCTGTCATGAGTGACGTCGTATTGATTGCCTATTGAATACAGGCCCGTGCATTTAGGGGGTGCGGAGCTTTTTACGCTTTTTGGACAAAAAAAAAATTGGGTTTTTACGCTTTTTGGACAAAAAAAATTGGGTTTTTACGCTTTTTGGACAAATTTGGTCCACTTTTCACAAAATCGCCCCCCCTTGGAAAAAGGTCCACTTTTTCAAAATCAGCACCCCCCAAATGAAATCCTGCGTACGGGCCTGATTGAATACCCTCTATTTTGTCCATGAACTGATTGAACTCCCAGCCAGGTCAATGTCAATGTGTTCGGGTGCAAGACCAAGATAACCACAAGTGGATGCCAGCTGTTATTCAAGATCAAAGAAGTGAGCCACAATCATACACTGTCCAGACCAAACACAGGATCATTCAGGAGCAGTTTTGCATCGAAATAGACAGGAAAATGAGTAGCCCTAATAGTGAACAAGGAAATGGTCAAGATGACAAAGAACATCAACAGGTGACAACAACGAAAAAAACAGAAGTCGCATTGCAGACACCAATACCTACACTGTAGTGCCAGTGACAAGCCAAAACATGATTTTGTACGCGAACATGACATGAGATTTCAGTTTACCTATCAGAAGCAAAGAGGCTGATTTTTTGCACTGTATTGCATATTTACAGAAATATTGTTGAAAAGGGACAAAAATGTCAGAGTTAGTACTTGTTATGAAGTACATGTAGATTGATTTTTGTGTTTATCTGATTGATACATTAATTATTTCAATGTATTTGATTAGCATGATTTGGCATTTCACAAAATTAAGAGTTCCATACAAACACCTTTCAAGTGATTGCATAATATTTACTACCAGGGCTGTCAACTTTTTGTAATTGCTTGGCGTGAGACAGAGGCGTACCGGGATTTGCCGACTCCAATGTTCATTTTTTACCACGAATATTTGAGCCGAGCGCTTTTTGCGTGAGATTTACTACCTAGCCGTGAGATTGTACTACCTTGGCGTGAGACCGTGAGAAAGTGACCCAATGCGTGAGACTCACGGCCAATGCGTGAGAGTTGACAGCCCTGTTTACTACCCTCTGACATTTTTCTCTCTTCTTTTCTGCAGTTACTTCTTGTCTGTTGCTCTGATAAACTCAATTGAAATGGATAAGCCTCCTACCAATACTGTTGCTCTCTTATCCGGCGGCATCGCTGGCACAGCTGTCGACGTGTCCCTCTTCCCGCTAGACACTGTTAAGACACGTCTGCAGAGCCAGCAAGGCTTCTTCAAAGCTGGTGGGTTCAGAGGGATCTACGCTGGTATCGGGCCTGCCGTTCTTGGATCGGCCCCAGGCGCAGCACTCTTTTTCTGTACGTACGAGTTAACAAAGTCTGTCGGTAGCAATTACGTGCCAGCACCTATTTTGCATATGGTTGGAGCAAGTGTTGGAGAGATCACAGCATGTTTAATCCGAGTTCCTGTCGAGGTAGTCAAACAACGAGCTCAAGCGGGAAGACAGCCCAGCAGTCTGATTTTCCGTGAGACATTACGGCGAGAAGGGTTTAGAGGTTTTTACCGCGGATATTTGAGTACTGTAGTAAGGGAGATTCCGTTCTCTTTAATACAGTTCCCACTATGGGAGTTCATGAAATCCACTTGGTCAAAGCGGGAAGGGAAGCCTATTGAAGCCTGGCAATCCAGCATATGTGGCGCCATATCAGGTGGAATATCAGCAGGTTTGACAACACCGTTAGATGTGGCTAAAACAAGGATCATGTTAGCTGAGCACGGATCGCAAACTGCTAGGGGAAACATTCCAGACGTTCTGAAGGAGATTTGGAGGACTGAAGGAACCAAGAAACTGTTTTCGGGCATAGTGCCTCGTGTCATGTGGATTAGCATTGGTGGCGCTATATTCTTGGGTGCATATGAAAAGTCAAAGATAACAATGATGAAGATGTACAGCTGATCATTGCAGGACTGACTAGCTGTACAGTGGTGTAGTTTGAGTCATCCTATGGGGAGGGGGGCAACGGCCATGATGTAGCTGTACACAACTCTCTTCCATAGAACAATGCAAATGTTAAAAACAAGTTTGACTCAATAACTCATCATATGTGACACAATCTGGTCCATGGGGGCCAAAGAGGCAAATGTGAAATTATGATTAAAATTGAGAAATATGGAGTATAAACACAATAAAATACCGGTACAGGGTGTCCCTGAAAGAACTGCATCGTCGGAAACTTAATTTTTTGGTAGTTAAACGTATAAAGCATAAACAAACATAACTTAATGGTTGAGAAATATATCAGCTATCACAATTGACCACTTCATTTTTTAAATACAAGAATTTTATGAAACTACCTCATTTTCAATCCGTTTCACGGAGTCAAATATCTTTCATAGATGCCTCATGCGCTAATGATATTGAATCTGTGGAAAGGTTTGAAAATGAAGTGGTTTCGTAAAATTCTTATAAACATCTCAAAAAAAGTAACTAACCCCCCTTAGATAATGACCATTATTCAAAAAAGGCTTATTGTATTACAAATCTGTTAAGGGGGTACTACACCCCTGTGGTAAATTTGTGACAATTTTTGCATTTTTCTCAAAACAAACTGGTAACAAAACTTATGTATATTATTGGGGCAAGGAATCCAATTACTACACTGAAATTTCAGTGACTCAAGACAAGCGGTTCAGTATATATGATAGGAAATGAGGTACACCCTAGCGGTACCTTATTTCTTATCATAAATAACAAACCGCTTGTCTTGGGTCACTGAAATTCCAGTGTAGTAATTGATTCCTTGCCCTAACTTTTGTTACCACTGTGTTATTAGTTTTTGAGAAAAATGCAAAAGTAGACACAAATTTATCGAGGGGTGTAGTACCCCCTTAAATGCGTTGGAAGCAGAATTTATTTCTGCACATTTTGACACCTCATTTGTAGCAATTAACTAAATATTGACGTCACAGCGTACATTTAAGGGATGGGGTATGAATGTTTGGACAGTATTTATTGTGGGACATTAGAGCACATCAGACATATCGAATTGCATTCTGAATACGAAGAATGTCCTGATGATATCAAATAATTTTGATTTTTTGAAATTCGCAATGTAATACACATTTTATGGCAAATCATTAAAAATTGATATTTTTGATATTTAACAGTACTCAAAGTAAACTTTATAAATCTGATGATTTATACTTGAAGTGTATGTAGGTGGGATGAAAAGCCGACGATCAATTAAAAATTTTGACCTTTCGTATTGAAGATATGGATTTTTTTCCCAAAACACCAAAAAAAAAAGGTCTTTTTGGGGAAAAAATCAATATCTTCAATATGAAAGGTCAAAATTTTCAATTGATCGTCGGCTTTTCCTCCCAGCTACATACACTTTAAGAATATATCATTAGGTTTATAAAAATTACTTTGAGGACCGTTATATCAAAAATGTAAAAATATCAAATTTTAATAATTTTGTCATAAAATTTGTATTATATCGTGAATTTCAAAAAATGAAAATTATTTGATATCAGAAAGACATTCTGCGATTCAGAATGCAATGATATGTCTGATGTGCTCTCATGTCCCACAAAAAATACTGTCTAAACGCTTAAAACGCTCATTCCAGATCCCTTAAATCAATGTAGCCCAAGATTTGAAAGTTGCAGTAAATTCTATTGATTTTGCATTCAGTGTAATGGAAGGAAATCTATGTAATGATATCTGAGTGTTTTTGTATTGTACAAATGTGTATGTAAGTGCAACTTTCAAATCTGGACCTCACTACATTAAATCAACCGGTGTTTTAATGTATCAAATGAGGTGTCAAAATGCGCAGAAATAAATTCTGCTTCCAACGCAGTTTACAGATTTGTAATACAATAGCCCCTTTTTGAATAATGGCCATTATTTAAGGGGGTACTACACCCCTCAATAAATTTGTGACTATTTTTGCATTTTTCTCAAAAACTAATAACACCCTGGTAACAAAAGTTATGTATATTATAGGGGCAAGGAATCCAATTACTAAAATCCAAATTTCAGTGACCCAAGACAAAGGGTGTAGTACCCCCTTTAGGGGGGTTAGTTACTTTTTTTGAGATGTTTATTTCAAGAACAGTGTGGTCAATTGTCATAATTCAAAAAGTATGTAATAGCCGATTTATTCCTGATATATGGCACCAGTTATTTAGTTAAAGGCCCAAACAATTAAGTTTCTGACGATACAGTTCTTTCAGGGACACCCTGTACATAGGAAAATATCCACACAAAACTTAACTGTAGAAACAACTTGTATGCTAGACCTTTGGTGGTGTTTCAGAATGATAGCCTAATGTTTGTATATGGTAGGGCTGTTAGGAATAAACAATTTTGAAGGCCAAAATGCGCACCTCGATTTTCCACAAAAAAAATGCAAAAAACAAGTGATTTCCCGCCAAAACACAAAATCTAAAAAAACACAAAAAAAACCAAATTTTTTCAAAATCTGAAAATTCATTGGTTTTGTACTCATTTCTATATATCTTGAATACATTTGTAGATTCTGAACTAAACACAAGTTTTAAATCTGCCCCTTTTTGATACAAAATTATAATTTGTTGGTAGTTTTTAACCAAAATATTTTTAAATCAACAACAAATGATTGCAGCATTTGGCTCTAGGTCAAGGGACTCTCCAAATCTGAGGAAAAAGAAAAAAAATCACAATTGTGTATTCCTAGCAGCCCTACAAAAAATGTAGTATTATACAAATAATACATGCCTATGAGTGTGATAGTACAAAATATGTGATGCGATCAAGCAAAATGAGTCTGATGTCGATCAAAATCAAAATTTAGTTTTCAGTCTTATTATTTGAGCCATTCTCAGAGCTTTATTTTGCTGAAAACCGCATCATAATTAGATTTATGGTTCCAGGGATATGGCCATTTTAGTGTTGCTCAGAACAATAAAATACAAAAGAAGTTGAATGCTATTATTGGTTGTATCTCAAAATCAATACTCCCGACATCCGACTCATTTTGCTTGATCACATCACATATATCATGAGGTCAAATTTTGACTTATCTATTTCACGAGGCGTAGCCGAGTGAAATAGGTCAGTCAAAATTTGACCGAATGATATATTTTTACTCTTACACGAATATTGGCATGTAATATTTGTTTTATATCATGATATCACATGGTTTCATTTCATGCCATGTGATAGTAAAAACTATCACACGGCTAAAGTCACTGTAATCATGATATAATTGGTAATATTTAATTGAACTCAATTTTCAAAAATGGAGCAGATCATGTCACCTAAATTTATTACTCACAATTAAAAAGCAAGGCATACAAAATGTACAAAACATGTCACTGATTAGCCTGTGTTGTGAAAAATAATTTTAAGGATCTTGTAGTTCAGTTCAGTTCAGACCAGTTTATTTCATCAAATTCCATCCATATAAATAATTACAATATAAAAAAGCTTTTACAAACAACGCATAATATGTTGAAAATGATGAGAATGCCACTGAAATGCAGGGCGTGTTGTTGTGGCATCCTTTACAATTAAGTTTAGTATTAAATAATATATGATAATTAAAGGGGGGTAACCCTATTGGTTTTGGATATGGATTGTCTTTAAAATTACATAATAATATCAAATATTGCCCGTGCTGCTTTGTGAGAAAACCAGAGCATTTTCAGCGTAAATGTGAATAAATAGCCAAATCTGCAATCCAATACCTTGGTATACGTGAATTGCATTATGGGCAGGCAATCAACAACACCAACTCCCGGGCGGATGACGACAATGCTGTACAATGCCCGGCACGTATTGAACGAGAAATTTTGGAGTTTTTGTCGTTCCGTATCAGAAAAAAAAGGAAACAAAATATATTTCCCCTTGCAATAATATGTACATTTCAAATGAATATAAAAAAGTTTGGGTTAAAAATGGAGAGGAAAAAAACTTCCGAAACCGGGTTTTGAACCGGGTATCTTTCCGGTAAAACACAACGCGCTAGTCGATTGAGCTAAATCGCCCACCTCGTCCATCTTGGAATTGTATAACTATATACAGCGTACCTTCTCCTCAGCAGTTAGTGTGGTTCGCTTTTTTCACAGAATGTGTATGACGCGAAACCAAAGTAGCTGTTGAGGCGACTGATGATTCGCAATTAATTCCGTCCCCACAATTCCGACGAAGTTTTAGTATTTACAAACTGGTATACCTATAAAAACCGCTGTGATTCATGATTTCTCCGAAATACATCGACTTGGAGCGTCAAATTTCAGGATAGTAATGAGAAAAATAGTATCTATCATGTGATACCAAAACCTCATCAACAATGAAAAATATCGGGGGGATGATGCTGTCGATCGGGTCACGGACCTTTAAAATTATAGAAGGATAATAAATACATAATTGTAAGATATGTGCCTTGTGGGTTAGGTATAAACTTATTATCACAAGAGCTATGTTTTCAATAGTAAATCAATGAGTTATGATGGTAAAAATAACAACCAAACCTACACAGTAGGTGTAAATGGGTTGTTAAATCCCATTATAATAATAGTTTTCAGGCGTGGCATAAGCAATACAATAATACCAAAAATGTATTTAGCCTGAGTGTCGAGTGATAGCATTTAAGCATTGCACATTATAATGAGCAAAGTTATAACGTACATAGCCAGGGCCGTTCCTAGGGATTTTGCCGCCCAAGGCAAAGACTCTCCCTGCCGCCCAAAGCATACCAAAAATGTGTCGAAAACTTATCAGTTTTGACCTATTTGTATTCGTCTCCGCCCCGTGTCTTCTTTCCTTTTCTCTGCCCCGTTTCTTTTCTTTTCCCCTTTTCCATTTCCGCCCTGTTTTCTGTTTCTCTTTTCGTCCCCTTTTTATTTTCCCTCCCATTTCTTCTTTTTATCCGCCCTCATTTTTTCTTCCCTTTTCTTTCTCCATTCCCGTTTTTTTTTTTTTTCGCCTTTTTTTGCGCCCCTCTGAGTTTGCCGCCCTAGGTGACTGCCTTACCTGGCCTAATGGTCGGAAAGGACCTGTACATAGCAGCTGTACATGTAGCTATTAACAAAGATATTGCAATGATAATTTAACATGATAAATGTTGTGTAGTTCTGCAGAGCAAGAATGATGAAATGTAAAAGTGATAAATCTGCCTACAAGGCCAAACGAGAAAATTGATCAAATAGCTTATTTTGTATAAGAGAATTAAGTATTGGTTACAAGAATGAAACATGTCTTTTCCAAAAAATTAGAATGCATAAATTGAAATTAGACATAATACAAGTCTTTAGACTTGATTGTCACAGCATGTGAAAAACACCCTAAAAATGCAAATTTTTGGCCCTTAATTAATAAATTTGACCAAATAGTGAAATTTAACTTTTATTGCCAATTAGAACTAACTAAATGATTAGGATTTAGATATGTTTCATTTGGCAAAACAGGATAACATTTTTTTAAATCTCAAAAATTAGTACTGTATTTTTCTTTAAAAATGGAGTAGTCTAATGGTCTACAAAATAGCACACCAATGGCATTTTTCAGCTACATGTAAGGGCCAAAATGAAACGATTATGTTTTGTAAAGCATTCATGAGCATTGCGATTTTGCAAAGGTTTAGGCCTACATTAGGACTTTTTTTTTTTGCTAAACGAATTAATCTGCAAGAAATTTTTGGTACATAAATATTATGTTGAGAGCTTTCCAGTGGTATAAAAATCTCAACTCTTTTGGAGAAAAGGGGGGCGGGTGAGGCTGTGGATCACAAAATGCCCTTTTAATGCCAACAATCCAGGTGTACAAAATAAAGACTGTTAATAAATACCTGATATGAGCATGCTTTGCGATTTTGGGGGGCTTTAGGCGCCAGCCCCGGGTCAAAGTAGGGGCGGCAGAAACGAAGGGACGGCAAAAACAGGGGCGGCAAAAATGAAGGAGGCGGCAAAATGAATTAGCAAAGAAAAAAGGGCGGCAAAAATTGAAAAAGCATTAAAAATTTTGAAAAAAGGTTGCTTTTGGGACGCTAGCGCCTAAAATCCTTTTTTTTTTTTTTTTTTCTCTTCACTTTTTCAAACGACCATGAAAAATGATTGGGTAAACCTTTTCGGGCTGTTAAGGAAGGGGCGTCAAAATTGTTTATTCTTCTGCCCCGCGGGTCTGGGGCGGCCACGGTACGCCACTGAATATGAGTGACTTACAAACATGGCGAACCTGACTTCTCCACTCTCATTTCTTTTAAAATTTCAACAATTTCAGAATTGTACTTTTGAATGATTTGGAATCCGCATGAAAAATGCACCAAAATGAGTACAAATAAGCACTGTATTGGTTAAGTGGTTCTTGGGATAGCTCTTTATATTTTGCAAAACTGTCTCACAACTTGAGGCTTTTTATGTTGAAGCCTACAATGATGACACTCCGATCTTGTAAGAGCAAATCACTAATCAATAATCATGTAACACTATTACATTATAATAATGTACTAATATGTATGTTTAAGATCATTGACAATAAACTTAAATAAGTGAATATGTTATGTATTGTAAATTATTTCATTCTTTTATCACTCTTCACAAAATACTGTGGTCATAATGTGATCATTAGTGTCAATCCATGTGTGTGGGATACAAATAATACATGTGTGAAGTATTTCTGATCACTTTTCCAAATTATTGAGAAGTACAGTACCAGTATCATCATGATTATGAAATATTGGCATCTATGGTAGGATTTAAAGTACAGAATTTTTATAACATATTGATGGAAAAGGTATATGCAACACATTTAGTGACACTGGAGTCCATGTCAAGATACAGACCTGCCAACTGTCCCTCATTTTGAGGGACTGTCCCTCATTTGGGGTTTACCAAAGTGAAAAAGAGGGACAGTCCTGTTTTCTGAATATTTCAGTGATGGCAAATTTAAATGTAAGAACAGCAGAAAATGATGCAAATTTCACTTTAAAATTTTGCTATAGCATTCTCTTTAGTCTATTATGATAAATCCAGACCTGCAAAACCTTCTACATGTACATTGTATGAATTCTGAAAGTATTGCACACCTCAAGTCTTTAAATTGGTCGGTACCTGGTTTGTGTGCATGTACAAGGTTTTGGTCTCAGCGTAAAACTGAGTGCCACAAGATGGGCTTTTTTCAGCGTATGGTGCCCATTTGGAACCAGCTCCCTAGTATTATCAGATCTACAAATTCTGTTGCTTCATTTAAGCACCAAGTTTTGGAGTTTTACCAGTCCAAATTTGCTTTCACCTTTGATGCAACTTCTGTTTGCACTTGGACCTCTTTTTTTGTAATTGTCCAAATTGCAGGCAAATGTAACTTACCTGCATTTTCCCCCTCTAATTTATTTTTCCCTTCCCTTCTTTTTTGGTTTTGGTGGGGCGGTCTTAGAGGTGCCTGGCACCTGTTCGCTCCAGCCATTCACTGGACTTTTAAAACAAATGTTCCTTTCATAATATTGTTTAATTTTTGATGTAACTTATGTGCAATATTATATATTTCTTGTAATTCTGTGCCAGTGATAAAGTGTAATAAATAAATAAAAATAAATAAATAAAATAATGTCCCTCCAGGGCCGGATTTACCTTTTTGGGGGCCCTGGGCCAGGCCAAAATTAAGCCCCTAAATGCACTGTGAGGACTGAGGAAGGCATGTGCACTCAAGTGGCCAAGTTTTTAGATTTTACTAGAAAGAATTTTGACAAAATTATAAAATGAATCTTTCTTGAATTGACTTGTGAGATAAACTGTTCTGTGATATACTTGTAGATGATGAAATTTCACAGCCAATGCAATTCATCAATGTCCACACTGTGTTTTGTTGATTTGATTCAAGATTTTTGATCCAATTCCATGCATTATGTGCACTGAAACAAAAAAAAATCAAAAATAACAACCATTTGATTTAGAAAGATTACACTGAATGCTTAAAGGATGACTGCGGCAATCACAACATTATGCTTTATATGTTAAAATTAATTATCAAGCACCAAACTCATATTTACCATGAAAACAAATTAATACAGCCGGCTCTAAACACGCGATATTCAAAATTCCCGAGCATCCAAATTGACCAGTGCAATGACGTCCCAGTAATACAATGACACCAATTGAGCACAAAGAACCATGACGTTATTGCACTAGACAATTTTGGTGCGGGAATTTTGAAAATTGCGTGTTGAAAGCCGGCTGTTTTTATTTGTTTTTATGGTCAATATGAGTTTGTTTTAAATAAAACCATGTGATTCGTGCTTGATAATTATTTTTCTAACATATGAAGAGCTTATTTCCAAACCATGTTAAGTCCACTATCCCATGTTTCTGATTTCCCTGTGCGATATTGCAATGTGTTGTGATGCTACAGTAGGTATTATAATTTCAGTTGGATGCACCATTACAAAGCAAACAGTGGATGGACGCACAGTAACAATAGTGTGAGGCCTTTGTTTCCCAAATGAGAACAATAGGCTGCATATTGTTATGCAGCATTGTTATGGTAAATAATAGCTTGTTGATGATACATTAGCATTGTTGCTAATGTCAAACTTGTCAAAGTAATTGTGATTGTATCTCACAAGGAAATGAGACACATGGGGTTGTGGACTTAACATGGTTTGGAAATAAACTCTTCATATAAGGGATAATGTTGTGATTGCCGGAGACATCCTTTAAAAGGGGAGGGCACTCTTTTGGGTGAATACAGTAATGAACTAATAATTATAAATGTGAATCATTATAATCATCAAGCCTTTTTTATTTTGTTCTGTTCTCTATCTTTTAGTCGGTGACACTGCACACAGATGTTGGTGACGTCAAGATTGAACTGTTTTGCGATCAAGTTCCTAAGGCTGCAGAGAATTTCCTAGCGTTGTGTGCTTCAAATTATTATAAAGGATGCTTGATACACAGGTAATTTACTTGCACTGCTACTGGGCTATTCCATTTAAAATCCACACTACCCCTGTGGAAGATTTTATAAATATCTTCCACAGGGGAGTATATTTTCACATGTAATTTGTCATTTTGAAAACCATACTCCCTGTATTATGGATTTACCTAGAAATCTTCCACAACTGGAGTGACTATTTCAAATGGAAGTTACCCAATTGTCTATTCGACTCGAAACTTACACTCCCTCTGTAGAAGACTTGGGCTAAATCTTTCACAGGATACTGTGGATTTTAAATGGAATAGCCCAATACTAAGCTACTAAGTAATACATACTTACACATTTTGCTTTAGGTATTATGGTCTCAGGTATAGCACCACACAGTGTCAACAGCAGGTAAATAATTATTTTTGTACAGGTTGTAAACTAGCCAATTGAAATTTATATGTCCTGCAGCAAATCATGTGGCTCTGCAATATACAAAACCAGGCGCTACTGAGTTAGGAAATAACCTGAATTTATACTCCATTGCTAAGCTATTGGTAGTTGACCAATAAGGTAGCTCGCTTTTCCCGATGCAACAAAAGGAGTTATATCTCATTGGCTAAAAACCAATTGCAATTGCTCAGCGATATAGTATATAAATTCAGCTATAGATAGAGCAGAGTTGTCTTTCCAATTCCAGAGTCAAAATCCTATTGTTGCGAGGGATAATAAGCTAGTAGTGTCTCACTGTCTGTATAGACGAATCCAAGGAGCCAAGTGATGGTCAGAATTCAGTCGGCCATTACTGGGTCCCATCTGCACCAAACTGGTGTTGTTACTGCCCAATTGGGTGGATTAAATCCGCTTAAAAATTGATGTTTAATTGTATTGTGTTGTAAACTTTCATCATTCTTTTGTCTACATGTAACCATAGACTCTAGAAAGAATGGTGTAACATTGGTGATGGAATGCAGTTTAATATCCCCGCCAAGGCCACATTATTTCACATTTTAGGTGAGATATACCTAAGGGGGGACCCAGCTATGGCTGCCATTGAGGTGTAGGGATGCGTGAAATTGGATTCGTCTATATAGAATTGACAACTTTACTGGGTTTTTTTTTTTTTTTTTTATACCCGGGTTTATGGTACAGACAGGAGACCCAACAGGGACAGGGAAAGGTGGCTCCAGTATATGGGGAAAGAAGTTTGAAGATGAAATAGTTGACACACTCAAGGTATGTATGCCAGCAGTCAGCTGCAAGTACACTCAAAAGTGAAGGTTTCTGACCCGGCCCCCAACTCAACACAAAAGTTGCATGGTAACCATGAGAGTTACCAAATCTTTCAAAGACCCCCTTTGCAATGATTTTTCATCAAATTTACCCCCCTTTTTCATGCAAAATCAAGGACAAAATTTGGCCAAAAACAACCCCTTTTTTTTGTTTTCAATGACTAGAATTTCAAACACCCCTTTTCAATGACACTAAATATTGACATAAAATTACCGGATTTTTCCAAGTACCCCTTTTATCCAAATTTTGTGGACTGTGCAAATTAAATACCTCCTATTTTGCTGATTTCACGGTCAAATTTTGCGTATGTATACATTTTCCTGTATTGACAAACATACAGTTTTTTCTTTGTGTAGCAACAAAATGTTGAGCCCCAAAACTAAGCCCTGAACTAAGTTGATGATTTGTGTGCATCCATATCAAAACGATGCACTTGCCGGCTGCTACATGTGTTTCATTTCACATAATAGTTAGGAATAAATATCAGACTCAACTCAAGTGGAGATTACTTACAATCATCCCCAAGTCACATGGTTAAGGAATGTTCTCTGTATTCCTAAACCATGTGACTTGGGATGATCTGAAGTGACCTCCACTTGGGATGAGTCTGGTATTTGTTCCTAGCTATTTTGTGAAATGAGACACATGTAGCAGCCGACAAGTGCATCGTTTTGATATGGATGTACACATTTGAGCAGAAAATGACTGGGGAACAGAAAACTGCTGTGGTGAAACAGTAATCAGTGTAGCATTATGATAGAATGAAAAAATGAAATGTGGGACAATATACTACTTTGGCTCTGCAGGGGGCAAAAATGAAAATTGGTCTGATTTTGTTGAAAATGGTCTGATTTTGTCCTATTTTGCTTTATTACCAAGGTAAACAAATGTGGGGAAAACTATTCATTTTCAGACCATTTTCAAAGAAATCGAAGCAATTGTCATTTTCACCCTGTTGATGAGCCAAAATTCGACCTATGACTTCACAATGTTACATATCTGCCCATATAACTCCATAAGCACAGATAGGTCAAACTATACTTTACTGAATCCTTATGACTAGTGGAACACATTGTTGTTTTTAAACAAGTCCGGGAACCAAGTCCGGGCAACTTTGAACTTGACCACCATGTAAAGTTCAATGACTTTTCCTACAAAATAATGGATGCTGTTGAAATGGCCTCATAGCCTATAATGATTAGCTCTATGCACCGTATCTCTGCCAAATATCTCAAAATAAACATGATTTGCATGATTGTTACCTTAATCTATTGGACTAAAATGTATTAAAAGGGGGTACTACACCCCTCGATAAATTTATGTCTATTTTTGCATTTTCTCAAAAACTAATAACACAGTGGTAACAAAGTTATGTATATTATAGGGAGCAAGGAATCCAATTACTACACTGGAATTTCAGTGACCCAAGACAAGCGGTTCGTTATTTATGATAAGAAATAAGGTACCGCTAGGATGTACCTCATTTCCTATCATATATACTGAACCGCTTGTCTTGAGTCACTGAAATTTCAGTGTAGTACATGGATTCCTTGCCCCAATAATATACATAACTTTTGATTTCAGTGTGATATTAAAAAAAAAAAAAAATGCAAAAATAGTCACAAATTTACCACAGGGGTGTAGTACCCTCTTAACATTGTGCTATTCCAGTTGAAATCCATACACAGGGGGTGTAGATTTCAAATGGATTCACCCATTCAGGTAACCCTTAATAGCTCAAGGTGCAACCATTGTAGGGATAAAAACCAATTTTTGAAATTCACTATAGACTTTTTTCTTTTCCCACATCATAAAATGTCCCCTCCTTTACGCTTGATAATACAAAATCATGACTTTGTCTAATTTTATATATTCCCACACTGATAGAGTGGTGAAAAGTAGTTAAATTTCATATTAGGAACTGCTGATGATAATTAAGTGTGATTTGTGGAGAAATAATTTGCTATTCCAATTTTAAGATTTCAGCCTGTCAAAATAAATGTGTCCCCTCCTTTACGATCAATGGTTTTTGCATTTTATTGAAATAATAGGATTGTCTTTGTTTGAACAAAAGAAAAGTGAACCTAGGAATATGGGTTGGATACAAACAGACATAAAAATAGCAAAATCCACTTGGTCAATGTTATTATTTTGATTTTATGCTCCAAATAGTCAACGAAACTATGTAAAGGAGGGGACATTTTTTGACACATTTTCCTTCATATCTCAAAAACGCTAAGTAGTATGACTGCCAAACTTGACATGAGACAAGATACTAACCCACTGCTTCATATAAATGCATATTTGTGTAGACTTTACTTGTTTTGGTAAACTTGCAAGTAACTTCTCTTAGTCAAATTCAATATTTGAACCATTTCCATCAGTTAACATGATTGATGTTTAAATAATATACAATCTGTATATCATTTGAAAGCTATATTTGTCAGCAATAATATTAGACAACTTTGGAGTTGAAAAAAGGCAGCATCAAATCATTGTAATGCTGTTTGTAAACGTTGGTATTTGGCCATTTTACTTCATATATCCAATTAAAAAATAATATTTGAAAGAAAATAGTGGTTAAGTGGCTAAATAATTGTTAGAACTTGAAAATTTGATATATTTAAACCACGTTAACATTTAAAACAATCACATTAAGATACTCTGATTTTGCACCCTCGTGAAACCCACTTGTGTACCCTGATTGTGAAACAGCCCAAATGTTTTAAATTTTGTCTGTTATTCTAAGTATCTTTAATTATAATTATTTGTAATATTTCTCTGTAATTTGGCCCATGGCCACAAATGTGAAATAAAATATATATGAAACCCCATTTGAAATTCACACTCCCTGTTTGGAAGATTCAGGTTGTGTCTTCCGTAGGGGGTGTATGGACAAACATTTAACCATTCAGTAATATTGCATATTTTCTTTCAGCATAATGTGAGAGGAGTGGTTTCCATGGCTAACAATGGTCCAAACACAAACGGTTCCCAGTTTTTCATCACATATTCCAAGCAGCCACATCTTGACATGAAATACACAGTAATTGGAAAGTAAGTGTTCCCCGACCCGACACGTCCCGGAAAATTTTGAACAAACCCTCCCGATTTGGACCGATTAATTTTTTTTGCACACCGGACCGGCTGATCCGAAGTAAAATAAATTTAACTGTGAACAAAGAAATTAGGGAACACAAGGCTGCTTTTGTCGGATACTTACAGCAAAACGAATCAAGGGAGGGTGCATAATTCAGCTATCATATAATACATTTTATTTTTTTCCTGATCCCGACTTGAACCAATCTAACCCGATGATATATACCCCAACCCGCAAATTTTGAAAACATTTTAATCCAATTCGCTTTTTGTCTGGGCTTTTTCGGGTTGCCCTGCAGGGTGTTAGTGCTGATATTTCCATGAATTACTTTGTAAAATGATGTTAGAGAACTCGAACGCAAGAGGATGGTTTCAAGAGTGTCAGATTTTATGACATCAAATAACTCCTGACCATTTTGGCTGAGATCATTAGCGTAGTCACCACGCGTACTTGTGTAGCCAGGATTTTGTTGTGAGGGGGCAAAGCCAAATTTTCATCCCCATTTGTCAATTTTTTGTCCCATTTTAAGTGATTTTAAGGACACTTTACTCTTTGCCATTCCCATTTTGTCCTGCCTCCCCCCAGCTATGCCAATGGCTGAGATATAGAAAGGCATTTACAGGCCCATTCAGTGATTTGCTCATCCGGACGATCATAAAAATCATCAAAATTCAGATTTTGGTACCTTTGTAATTGTCATGGACTTTGACATGAATCTGTATAAATTAGCTACATGTAATCAATACTACTGTTTTCTTTATTTTTTGCCAAATGTTTCTTTTCAAAAATACCAAATGACAATTTGAATGCCTTATCCTTCACTTTTAATCAATTGATAAACAATTTTATTTTTTACACTTGCACTGGGATCTCTGAATGGGTTGTTACATTTTGATATTGTTTCTCTTCTTTTCCTTCCTTACAGAGTTATAGATGGACTAGATACACTGGATGAACTTGAGAAACTACCGATAAATGAGAAGAACTTTAGACCATTGAATGAATGTAGACTAACAGATGTCACAATACATGCAAACCCTATTGCAGAGGGAACTGTTTGAAATAGTGCTTAACAACTCTTCCTATACACTAATCTGACAAGCCAAGTGATGGTCAGAATTCATTCCGCCACTACTGGGGGCCATCCGCACCAAACTGGTGTTGTACAGTGTAAGTGCCCAATTGGGTGGAAAAGCGCTGCTTCAAAATCAATCTTATTATTGTATTGCATTGTAAACTTTCAACATCCTTTTGTCACATGGGTGATGGAACACACTTTAAAATTCCTGCAAAGCCTGCATCATTTCACATTTCAGGTGGGATGGCCCACTTCAGTGGCTGCCATTGAGGTGTAGGAATGTGTGGAATCATATTTGTTTATACCTTTGTACAGGCGCCAAACATTGTTAATTGGTGATGAATCCACGCTTTTACAGAAGCGTGTGTGCGAACATGTGTCAACAGAAGCGTTATGCGTTTGCGCATTAAAATTTGTCATGCCTGGAGCTTGTGTACATATACACTCTTACATGTTGAATTCATTATTTTGGAGGAAGCACCTAAACATTGCCATTTTTATCCTGTAGTTTTATTGCTGATATCAACAGAGAAGTTATCGATCTTCTTGTAATGTTAAGTAGCAGTGACTAAACTGACATTCCTTGTGAAATAATCGTGTGAATTAGACGATCTTTAGCTTGTTTTCCTTGTTGAAAGGGATTCAATCACCATTTATCAACTCGTTTCCGGTGTGTCTGTGTGGTTTACTTTGCTCGGGCAGCTAAAGCGATGTAAACCACACACGCACATGCTGGACACATCAATGTTAAACGGTGATGAACAACAGTGATACATGATTGAATCCTCAAGTCATATAGAACCAATAAGTGCAGTGGACTACAGTGTCAAGGCTGTGGACAGATTGGCCTCTACAGTCTTGGCCAATAAATGAGAACATTAACTGCATACTTTTGAATGATTTATGGATGTAATAATCAGAAATATCAGAGAGATGTAGGCTCTTAAATGCTCACATAGCTTCATGTAGTCTGGAATTTTGTAGCTCAGATTTTTATACATTAAAGATGATTTTCAAAGTGAATTGTTGCATCTTGTATCTATGTTTTATTATACATGCCCTACTTGATGCTGAACCATTACCGGTCAATTAGCAGCCTCTAGGAACTATTTTGATTTGTTACACAGAGGGCAATATCATCTATTGATCCAATCAAAGATTTGTTTCTAGAATAGTCAGTATAGCTGAAGGGGATTAAGCTTAAAATTGCTGAGAGATCTAAAAGCTGTATTGTGATTGGTTACTCAGATGATTACATCATGTAGTTGGCTGTTCCATTTAAAATCCACACTTCCCTATAGAAGATTTTGGAAATATCTTCCACAGGGGAGTATAAATTTCAAATGGAATTAACACATTAGCAGCTCCATTTAAAACTCACCCTCCCTCAATGGAAGATTCAAGTTGAATCTTTCTCAGAGTGTGTATGAAACTCAAATGGAGCTGCCTAATGTGTTCATTCCATCTGAAATTCATACTCCCCCTGTGGAAGATATTCCCAAAATCTTCCACATGGGTAGTGTGGATCTTAAATGGAAATAGCCCAATTGACCAAAGAATTGCAGTTAGTGCTGATAGGTTAATTCTGTCATAGGGGAGGCTGACATGACGCTAGTCTTAGATCAAGGAAATCCATAGAAACAAAATATGACAAGCAGGAAACGAGGAGAAACAACAGAAACTTTATCAAACATTTTTGAACCTCTTCTATACCTTGTTTTGTCTGGAGTTGGGTTATGATGCAGGTGCTTGTAGCACAACCACATAAAAGCACTGACATCACTTACCAAACTTGAGGTGTGCCATGGGAAACAAAGTGTATCTCCATCATAAGGCAAAAAAAATATTGTTGTGTTGCCCTCAACCATCCTACTCTAAATCCTGAAAAATCAGGGTCGCAATTTTTTTTTTTTTTTGAATGATGATTTTTACAGATTTGTTCAAAAACTCAATGTTTTTCACTTGAAATTAATATTTTATTGTAAGACTAGTCTTTAATTGTTGTCTAACAGGTATCCAGAAGTCAAACTTGACAAATGTCCCCTAATTGAACAAGCATTATTTAATATTTGAGGGTAGCAGCTTCAGATAACACAGATTTGGAAGTTTGTTCAAATAAGGGATCCAACAGCAACTTTGCACAGTATTTTTGTGGGACCTGAGAGCACATCAGACACACCAAATTGTATTCTGAATATGAGGAATGTCCTGATGATATCAATTTTGATTTTTTTTTGTGATATAATACAAATTTGATTTGATATCTGATGAATTCTTGAATATAATGATGGTTAAAATGAGACTGTTCTTGAATTGTGTCCTGCACCCTATTCTCAGTTTGTCAAGCTGCCATCCATGACAGAGGGGTCAGTTAACTACCTCGTTCTGCAAACTTATTGACCAACCCTCGTATCAACGATACATATAGACCAGTTTGGCTTATACAATATAATTACACAAACAAACAACAAAAAACACAAAGAGAAGAAAGGCATTCATTAGATAAAACAATGGAATGTTTTTATTAATAATATAAAGCTGCCATTAAGCACACAAAGTACGAACTCCTACTAAATCATGCCCGGAAATAATGTAGTACAATTCAATGTTACCTAGAATATTATGTAATAAAAACAGCAGAATCATGAAAGTTAACACAATAATATCAAATAATAATTTTGCATTTCAGCTGAGTGCACATGATATCCTCAGTAATGGTATTTTTAAAGGGCCATTTCATAATTTTAGAACCCTCTTTTTAGGATATGGTTCAATAAATATCCATGAAAAAAGCTGATTTCCAAATGTCAGTTGATTTGGACATCGAGTTAGTGAATTATGACATTTTACGCCATATAAAGATGAAGGAAAACGTTAGGAACCTGTTCAAATATGCACATTTCCTGCTAGCTGCACTTGCATTTACATATGATAAGACAATTATAAGGTTTTAAATTTGGGTTCCCAAAAATCTTGCATGTGTAAACAGTCCTGTACAATGATTTTATAAAGTCGATAATATATTATCGACTTACATCACATGAGCGCAGCCATTTGCAGTTGGCGCCAGGTTGTTTGGCATGTGGCTTGAAGCTCTGCGGGAGGTCTTCCTGTAGTTTTCAATGGCAAGATAGGAAGTGTGGCCATTTTTCTGCTTAGAAAATTGTATTTTGTGCTAATTTAAAACAATATTACAGAAAATTCTCTCAATAACTTTTTAAATCTCTCGACAAAGATTTTACAAATATTGTTTTGTGCATTGTATGTGAAATTTAGAATCACCCAGTGCTCAGAATTTTTGCCATAAGCGGTTTATCAAAATGTCATGATTCATTTTCAAAATTCTCCTATTCATTTGTGTGTGCAGCTGAAAATCATCCAGTCATCTGACAATGGGTGGTCTGCTAATGGCTGCCTCCAAGAGCTCTACTCAATATTATATTATTGACTATATAAAATCATTGTACAGGACTGGTAAGGGGGGGCAAAGGTTTTTTTTTTTTAACATGTCACAGGAGGGGTCAAAGGCTTTTTGGCATGATCAAATGGGGGTATATAACCCTGGGGTACACACAATTATTGCACACACCCTTAGGTAAAAAACTGGGTCAATTTTCTTCTGTGAACAGAAACATTTTCAACTCAGGTTCTTGATAAATAATCCATATGTGAACATGTCCTTAAATTTGGTAATTGTGTGCAGTGCTTCACCACACTTTGGAGATTAAGAACTGATATTTGGGCCAAATAGTGGCTTGATGAACTTGAAATTTCAACACTTTGGGGGGGGGGGGTCTGGTGAACTAAAATTTTGTTTATAGCAGTGGAGCTAAAAAATTCCAAATTTGTCCAAATTATAGCTAAAGAGCCACAATTGTCAGAATTTGGGGCTCAAAGAACTGGAGCATGATCCAAATGTGGAAACTGGAGAGCCTGAAAAGGGGAAGTTGGCCCACTGCATACACCTCTGACATGTTTACATGAAATAACCCCCTTCCCCACGAACATATGTTTCAAAACATTGAATCGCACATGTGCCTCTACCACTTTACATGGAATAACCCCCCTCCCCACGAACATGTGTTTCAAAACATTGAATCGCACATGTACGACATCAAAATACAAAACTGCTATAAATAAAATACAAAGCAAAATGTTACAGCATATCTTAATATTTGATGTAAAAATGGATGTACAGCATCATTTCGTTAACATGGTCCACATTTTGTGACACTGTAATGTTGCATACATGTTCATATAAATATTTCCAATTTATCATTGACCTATTTCTACTATTTACAGAAGAATGATTCCCTCCAGTACTACTCAGGTCAACCTCCCCACTGAAGTCCCACCCAATTCTCCCAGGAATATTTGCTCTTGAGTCAAACGGACAACCAGTGGCATTGCCACAGGGGGTTCCCCCAGTCACAACTCTTGCCCTCAGTAAAAACCCAAAATTACACAAATTTGCACTTTGGCAACAATTTTGTGCAAAATTGGTTAATTTGCCCCCCCCCCCCAAAAAAAAATTCCTGGCGCCGCCACTGCGGACAACTCATATTAACTTCAAACATAATGATCAACAAGCATATCATAAATTAAATCACACATAGTAAATATTCACATGAATCAATTTCATTTTTGTGAAGCACAGTTTGTTCATTTTCAGCCAATTTTACAAATTGAACTCAAATGACCTTTGACCTCAATAAATGACCTTCAACACGCAGCTATAACTTATGTTTGGTTGCAATAGGATTTGAACTGTTCACATGAGACCATACTCTCACAAAGCCTTACAAAAAAATTATTGTTGACGGACAACACAAATAATTGATGGACACACAACTCATGATGCCAAAAGGTCTTTTCCTTTGGACGACAATTTCTACATAATTATGACAATTTACTTTAACTATCAAAATTCTCTTAATATATTATACTTTTGCAATAAAATTATTCTTCTTTTTCCATTGGTCACACTATTTGTAATATAAAAATGAAAATTCTTAACAAATATTACTGCATAAAAAGTGCATACATGTACTAGTATATCTGCACTGACATTCTTATTTAATACACAACATATAGATACTTGAAATACAAAGACATTAATACTGTTACAAAAATTATATGCAATGTAATAACCCAGTTCCGGCACTCTGTGTATACGCGGGTACTCATGCTCGTTGGAAATTTTGCAGATAAAGAAATATGATTCGCAATAATAGGTCATTTTTCATACACTTGTTCGTGAAATTGAAAAAAAGGGTGCTCTTTAGTCACCATGTACATATGTATACACATAAATCATCGTAATTTCATTATTCAGTTCATGAACGAATCCCAGTTTCATTATTCCTTTTGGCACACATTACATTAGATCACAACCGCGGGTGCTGCTTCCCTGCATTAATTTATGTGTTTCCATCAAAAAGGGTATATTAGAAATAATTATGTTTTAGCCCCCAAAAGTTCGCGAAACTTAGATTCAAAAGGGATGTTTTCAAATTTCACCGACGAGCATGCCCGCGGATGAGGATCGGAGTACCAGAACCAGGTGTAATAACCACACACTACTACTACAGATTATTTATCAACAGTCAAAGTCCCTGTGCATTGTATGTTGTGAACAGGGCATATGATATAACTGGTATAGCATCGCATTTTGTGACACAATCTAGCCAAATTGCTATGCAACCACACAAACATGTCGATCATGCTATACATAATTATTGCTATACAAATAAAACTTTGTCACAATTTTGCTATGCAAAATTCTGACACTAAATTATGCCCTGGCTGTGAATTCTCACATATTCACGAGGACTGATCGTTTGATCATGCCATGTCTAAAAATCATGCCAGTGTTGAATGCTTTCGCGTATATGCAATGAAGCTTTACGTGTCTTTGCGTTTACGTGAATGGACGTAAAAATTCACAGTATACGTGTAAGTTGCAATCTCCCCTGTCGCATTTCATGGAACGATCGGCCCTCATTATTGGGCGATGCTGAGACTTTGTTACAGTTGCAAGATTTTAGAATCATTTCAAAAAGTTGGTACTTGACAACACTTTAAAATCAATCAGTCAACATTAATGGGTAAATTTTCTCAAGAAAAATTTCTGGCCATGTGACACCCGTGGGCGCAAACATATTAGCATTATGTGACCCTGAGCACAGCGGGTGGTCTACCAATGTATCAATCAGGGATCAGGCTTGAGGTTACACTCACATTGATACGCATTGGTCACGTGTCCAGAAAATTTACTTCCGAAAATTTATCCATTTAAAATTTAAAGTTAACTGTCAATGCTGGTTTTCAACTTCACTTAATTCTCGCTATTCGCAATAAGGGCGCCGCCAGCGGTTTGCGATGTAATCGTGATGTATCATGGGAAAAGGTCGACATCCAAGTCCGCGCGATACGAATATTACCATGCTGTTACATAGAACATGTGACAATATTTTTTAGTTTGTCAAAATAAAGGTGTTACACGCGAATCGATACTCAATAATACTTAATAATGTGATTTGAAATGTGCACAATTAATTTTTCTCTATCGATTTGCGTGTAATACCGTTATATTGACAAACTAAAAATATTGTCACGGTTCCTATGTAATAGCATGGTAATATTCAGATTATGCTGGACTTGATGTCGACCTTTTCCCATGATACATCACGATTTTCCCATGATACATCACGATTACGTCGCAAACCGCTGGCGGCGCCCTTATTGCGAATAGCGAGAATTGCATACTTCGCAGGACAAAAACACAGCACTTCCCTATAATTGTAGGCTAGCTAACACACAGGTTTCCAAGCTGAACAGTAACCATATAATTTTGTTATTCACATGATTTATATTTATCTTAAATTTTACACAAAATCTCCATTTTAAATGGAGCAAGGTTCACACACTTGTATACATCACAAGAATAGCACCATCCATCACTATTTGGCACACTGAAAGAACTTATGGCAGCTAAATAAATACTATTTCTATATCATTTAATATACATATCATATACTAAATTACCCGGCCCCCCAACTCAACACAAAATTGGCAACCATGAGAGTTACCAAATAGCGCGGAAAAGGGTATTTTTTTACCAGTAGCAAGGGCCGCGAAATTGGTAAAATAGGGGGTATTTAATTTGGACTGTCTGCAAAATTTGACCGTGAAATCAGCAAATAGGGGTATTTAATTCGCACTGTCCGCGAAATTAGGATAAAATGGGTACTAGGGAAAATCTGGTAATTTTATGTCAATATTTAGTATCATTGAAAATGGGTGTTTTAAATCTAGTCATTGAAAAGAGTTGTTTGAAATTCTAGTCATTGAAAACCACAAAAAGGGGTTTTTTTTGGCCAAATTTTGTCCTTGATTTTGGATGAAAAAGGGAGGTAAATTTTATGAAACAGAAACATCATTGCAAAGGGGGTCTTTAAGGGGTCTTTAAAAAATTTGGTAACTCTCCTGGTTGCCAACTTTTGTGTTGAGTTGGGGGGCCAGGCTAAATTACTAATTTACCAAGGTAAGGTATAATTGCAGCCTATTTCGTATTTTTTCAATTTTGGCAATGTAATGATAATACATATCTGACACAAATCTCACAAAAAATTGATAGAAATTGTGACTTATGCTATCATGGCTACGCTATGACCACACATATCACAGATGACATAATTATAAGAGATACAGTAAGCCAAATAATTAAGGTACCAGTTGTGTTCACCCCTGTATATCCTAAATAAAGACAAATGTGTCAGAATTACCTGTACTCTTTAGCTCTGATTTAAGACCTTATTTGTTGAAATTGGTTGAGAATTGAAGAAACAGTACTCCAAAACCTGATGAAGATACAAAATAAAAAGTTGCACATTTGTGTTCTAATCAATGAAAGCATGACGCTAGTTTCTCGTGCTAATCAATGAAAGCACAGCACTAGTTGTCTTGTTCGAGAACGCTTTGTGTACAAATCAATAGGGCATGCAATGTGGCAAACTGCAACTTTTAAATTTGCATCTTCCTTGGGTTTTTGGATCGTTATGTCTTTATTTCTTAAAAAATGTGAACGAATGGGGTCTTAAATTCGAGCTAAAAGATGCAGCTATTGGCTGTTGGTTCCAATTATTACATATCTGCCTTTGTTTACAATATACAGGGGGAGAACGTAACTGGTATCTTAATTTTTTGGCTTACTGTAGATTAGAACACATGAAATATTGCACAGATAAAATTTAAAAGATCTATGGTAATTATTATTTGAATTAACACCAAATTTGAACAAGAACAGCAAACACAACCATGGCTATGTAATTTAACCACACACATTCACCGGTGACATGTAAGAGATAAATAGAACACATGAAAATATGCACCTAGATAAAATTTAAAAGATCTATGGTAATTATTATTTGAATCAACACTGAACAGAAACTAGATGTTCACAGCAACCACAACCATGGCTATGTAACAACAATATAGATTAAAACACATGAATATATTGCACAGATATTGACAAAAAGATCTATGGAAATTATTATTTGAATCAACACTGAATTTGGACAAGAACAGATATTGAGACAAGATATCATGCCAAATACAACTACAATCCCTGAAATATGTCCTTGAAATGCTTTAGGCATCTTGAATGAAATAAAAAGTGTATTTTTAATGTGGATAAAAATGTTCAATATTTGGAATTAGAAGAAAGCTGGGTCATCAATTAACACTTTTCCCTTCCCCACCCCCCATCATTCAATGTTGCGACACTTTGGAGACACGCTGAACACATTTGCACGTTTCAACATTGCACGGGGGAGTGGGGGGGGGGGCTTATTTTCCCCCAAAGACGCTTTTAATATATTAAATGATATTTCGGGGATTGTAGATACATTTAGGAAAGTTTGTTACAACATTTCAAGGGGTAATTGAATACAAAATGCCCCCTTTCTTTAATATTATATTAACTATAACATACACTATTATAGGCTGATACCATTTCATGGTTCAGCAAAAAAAATAAAGAAAGATATAATAAGGAAGAGGTGACTTATATTGCACATAGAATCCGGGCATAGAATATCATTATGCTTCACCTATTTTTGTATTTATTTTAAAGCCCATATTATAACATTTGCTGAGGAGAACGCCCTCAAAAAAATTATAAATTCAAGTTTTTACACGATTGTAATGTACTTTAGTAAACAAAGATTCGCTGCAAAAATCAAGACTTTAGGTGCTGTAGTTTTGTCAAAATTTTGAATAAACCGCTGGAATCGTCGCACACACACACGCCAGAGGGTCGTACTGTATTACAAACGTCGGAGTAACATATAATAGCGCTAGTAGTAAATTCCAATTTTCTTTGCTTTACCTCACTTGTTCGGCTCAAATTCAAAAGGGGATATACCTGACAGTAAAAGCTAACATTTTATGGAAAATAAATACAAATCTATTTTTAAAGAAATGTTATAATATGGCTTTAAGTTCATCATAAATACTTTTTAGTATTGTAATCTTATTTTGAAGATTTAAAATTGTTTATTTAAAAATGATTAAGCAAATATCCCTAGAAAAGAATAATTTTCCCTCACAGGTTTTATAAATATATATTTTGTCTTATATTTTCATGATAAACATGTATTTGAATATTCCCTAATAAATCTACTTGAAAATTTTCTCACAGATTCCCATAGCAATTGGTATTGTGATTGCTTTTTCCATTTTTATTTGATTTTGCTCATTTTGTTAGCACCTAGTAGACATCTGCTTAGCAGACTTCAGAACTGTTACCCTTGCATGATTCAAAACAAAAAGGCTATTCATTAGTATAAAAACTTACTCTTCCATTTACATTAAATGAAAATGGAGACAAGTAACAAGAAATGCCTTTAAAAAAAGACAATGCCATGGATGAAGTAAAAATGCTCTTGTGATAATGAGAGTAGCAAGAATTTGTACTATAGGTACTCATGAACGTGAAATATTATCACCATTCTGGCAAGAGCTGGGGTTCCCCTCCATAATTTGTCATCAAGGTTGCCACCAGTTGTTAGACTGAACAGTGATGCCAACGCTGCACCTTAGGTGCACAATTGGGCTACTTGGCAATCACTTGCCGCTACTCAAATAACCATGCCGCTACCTGCATAAAATTGTGCTACTTTAAAAAAGTCAGGTCGCGGCAGTAGTTTGCTGTGTTTTCCTTTCAATTTAGCCGATTTATAAAGGTTTTGAGTCTCTGAAGCTCCAAATTTCAATTACAAAGGGTTTTTGACCATTTATTGATCGGTCCGTAACTTAAAGTTTTTAAGTCAAGTGCTTTTCCACCCAATTGGGCGATTTGCATTTTAAATTCGGGTCAATCCGCCCAAATATCCAGTATTGAGTGCTTTCTTTGGAATCTTAAAAATTGGGCTACTTGACTCAAGTCTTGAGACTCATTTACCGCGGCCTGGCGAGCCAATGTGCCCCGCCTTGGCGCTGAAAAGTTTTGGCAACGCTGAACTTACCTCATTTTTGGCAGGATACAGGAGCTTAGCTCCACACAAATTTAACAACAAACATGTACAAAAAGCTCACTGTGTAAGTTTAACTTTAACAAAACTGATCGATTCATATTCTCTATGGATACCTTTTTCAAATAAAATATAGATATAATTTTTGTCGGTAGGATGATTGGAGGAAGCCATGGTGCTATAACCGCTTTGTTTATGCCAAATCACATATTCCCCATCCCAATGATTTCCATGTGAAAAACTCCATCGGAGGGTTAGCTTCATACCTGTAAAACAAAAATTACAATAAACACAAGTTAAATAATAAACAAACTAAATGTTATAAAATTGTAAATTCATACGTAGTGGTATAATTTAATTAGAAGAATTTTAGACTTCAACACTACTTAAAATTTGATACTTACGGAGGCGCTTTCACAGTACCAACTGCATTCAGTCGGATGTTATGGCTCTGATGGTCATCGATGACCGCCATCGAAGGTTGTCAACAAGCCATAAACCATCAGAGCCATAACATCCGGCTGAGGACGCAGTTGGTACTGTGAAAGCGCTCCCGGTAAGTGATCAAATTTTAAGAAGTGTTGAAGTCAAAAATTCTTCTAATTTAAACTAAATGTTGTTTGATTTATCGTGCGCTTCAGCTGGGCATGACCTAATTATCAGCACACTTCAACAATTATTCCACTGCCATTAGGATATATCGTTTCTGCTTCACCAAGTCCGCAACTGATGCGCAGGTACTCTCAGGGACTTAAATTGTGATTACCCCCAGCAGCTCCCCATTTTACACCTGAGTGGAGTGAAGCAATTGGGAATTAAGCTATCTTGCTCAAGGATGCAACACACTGGCCGTGGTGGGGCTCAAACCCGCAACCTTTCGATTATGAAGCTCGCGCCCTAACCATTGGGCCACCGTGCTTTAGTTATCATGTGAAGTGGAGGTATGTTATGGGAAATTATCATGTCCATTTTTAGTGTCAAAAAGGAAAATGTGTAAACATTGACAGTTAACAGAAAGATAAAAGATGCACTTGTGAAGCACCGAGTTTGACTCTCGGTTTGACTTTATCAGGCCCGTACGCAGGAATATTTTTTGGGGGGAGGGTGCTGATTTTGAAAAAGTGGACCTTTTTTCAAGGGGAGGAGGTGATTTTGTGAAAATGGATATCTTCCCAAAATGTTAACCTTTTTGCTATTTGGCGAATTATGGTATAATTTATTTAAGGGGGTACTACACCCCTCAATAAATTTGTGACTATTTTTGCATTTTTCTCAAAAACTAATAACACCCTGGTAACAAAAGTTATGTATATTATAGGGGCAAGGAATCCAATTACTACACTGGAATTTCAGTAACCCAAGACAAGCGGTTCGATACTTGTGATAGAAAATGAGGTACCGCTAGGATGTACCTCATTTCCTATCATATTTACTGAACTGCTTGTCTTGATTCACTGAAATTTCAGTGTAGTAATTGGATTCCTTGCCCCAATAATATTCACAAATAAAAATAGTCACAAATTTACCACAGGGGTGTAGTACCCCCTTAAATCATTAATATAATTGTACAATAATACTGATTTGAGAGGGCATTTTAACAGCAAAAACAGCCATAGTTCGGTTGAATGGTAAGACCATACCGTGGAAACAAGGCGTGTTGCCCATGGGGATAGACGCTAAGTCAGGTACCGCGTGAGCAAACTCAAAAATAGCGCAAATAGTGCGAGTGTACACAAAAGAAACTTCACACGATGTCACCAGGTCTGAACACAGTACTGGCGTCAGTTGAATTCAAGTACACTTAGAGGGCACAGGCATGGACAATTCCAATCTGTTTATTTATTAATCTGTGACATGAATCTTTCGATTGCCATCTTGGATTTGGTGACTGATAGAAGTCAGTATTTTTTCAATCATTGTTTTGGGCAGTAGGAGGTAGATACGTAAATTGAGGCAACCCTAAATTTGCAGGAATCAAGAAAAATTCCCCCACACTGCCATGGATTTTTAGGTATACCCTGGCTCCCCTACAAGACCCACATTACCTATTGGGTTTTTAGTACAATATACTTACGGTGCGTTGAATTCTTTGGGTTAGTAAAGAACAGGACGGAATCATGATACAAAAGTCCTGCAGCGACTGTTGGATCAATTAGTGCTTCATCAAATTTGACTTTTTCCATCGGGAATGTGTCGGCGCCATCATAGCTCATGGCAACAATGCGACACCTGCAGCGATATTTTTGTTCATTTCTAGCATTTAACATGATGGAACCATTTGGAAGCTCCACAATCTGTTGGAAAAAAAGAATCAATTTTTTATTGCATATTGCAAAAACTGACACTCATAACCAAAATTGAAATATATAAAATTCACTTGAATTTTGTTTAATGCGCAATCGGATGATATTTTACTTGTGAGGAATAAGTTTACAACTGGGCACATTGGCTAAATCGGTTGAAATTCATACACCCTACATGGAAGACATTACCTTGACCTTCCACACACAGGGAGTGTAAATTTCAAATGAAGTTACTTAAACCTGAATGGGTGACTCCATTTGAAATCTACACCCCTGTACGGGAGATTAAGGGCATGTCCTCCATATAGGGTATGTGTATTTCAACTTTAATAGCCAAATGCTGAATTCAAACCCTACTTTGATCCATAAAACTTGTTAACTTTTAGTTTCCCAGGTGAATTGACCAAATTCTAGAATACGCTATTCATCATTTCTAGCACCGCAGATATTCAGTACATTTGTGCTTAGTTCAAAGAATGTGAATCAGGAAAACTAACAGATTTCCGATGTTTCAGCAGGTTTGTATATCAAACACAACACAAATAGATACTCCTTTCTTACATAACCCTACATAAATCTAAACCTGCTCATTAGCAATTTTCGCTTGACAAAACTGGAAAAAATTTTGTCAACTGGGAGGACTCCGAGATACTTGGCAAAGAGCATGTCAGAAGATCCAGAGAAGTACGAGAAGCGATGATCAGAAAGAGGGGGACAAAGACCATGAATAGAGAGGAAGGCACTTATTTCCTAAGTCACGTATATGACCCACTTTTAAAGACTGGAGACAAGACCAATCACAACCGGAAGTCAGTTTACCGGGAAAGTGGTTACATCTGATAAGTTCTACAACGTTTAGGACGAAATATTAGAGTAAGTAAAAACTTACTGGTTTTGTCAAGCTTAAAATTGCTAATTGATATGTTTTACAAACCTGATGAATCTATTCACTAAACCTGCTCATGTTATGACAATTTGATTGACATGGCTATGTGAAGCATCTTGTTAGCTCTAATTTGACACCACATTTGCCACCAAAAGCTCTAAATTGACAAAGATTTATACCAGTATATGAAATTTGGTGCATTTGCAAATCAAAATGATCATGCAGTTGGAATTCAGGCATGGCTAAGCTCAACACGAGCTTCTGCCGACTATCCCATATGCCCGTCTGCTTCATGGATTGTTTTACTCAGGCTGTATATACACGACGATTTACCTAGCAGTCATTTTGGGCATCATGTTCATGCTCTGTGATACATCTCTATGTGCTCATTTTCAATTGGCAACTTTTACAAATCAGGCATGAGACTGCACCTTCCTAAAAATAACTGAAAAAAACTGAAAATGTGCGTGAAATTGGGCAAAAAGTACCAAAAACGGGCTGAAATTAAATAAAGTTGCGGAAATTTTAACTATAAAAAAAAACTGCATTCAGTTTTTAAACTGAAAATTCTCATGCCTGACAAATGCACCAAATTTTATATACTGGTATCAATCGTCAATTTTAGAGCTTTCAACAAATGTGGTGTCAAATTAGAGCTAACAAGATGCTATCAATCAAATCTTCAAAACATAAGCAGGTTTAAATTTATGATGAGTTACCGTATTTATCAAATAAATGCCTCGGGCGTTACATTTTCCCAAGGGGGGGTGTTTATTCAAGGTCAATTTTAGAACGATAATTCCTGTTAAAATCATTAGGTAAACTAAAAACACACGCTAAAATGTTATATTTTGTAAAGGTTGCAATGTGGTATGGATGTCATGTTGATGCCTTGGGGATGTTTGTACTTTAAAGTGGGGGGAGGGTCATTTGGAGAGTTGTCACCTTCTGCATATTGGGAGAGTTGTGTAGTAATGTTAGGATGTGGTTTGTAAACATAAACTCTTCCAATATGCTAAAGGTAGCTATACATATTTGAACTCTCTAAATTACCCCCCCCACTTCAAAATAGAAACCTTCCCATTACATTGACATAGCACACCACATCCCAACTTTACAAACAAAACTTCCAATATGCTCAAGGTGACAAATCGCCACTTTGGAACTCTCCAAATGACAACTCACCATAGTTGAACTCTCCAATTGACAACTCGCCATATTGGAACTCTCCAAATGACAACTCACCATATTTGAACTCTCCAAATATCCCTTCCCCACTTCATAACACCCCAAGAACATCAGTAACACTTTTCACCTGGGTGTATTCCAGTGGCGTAGCATGGGTCATCCGATGGGAGGGGGGTGGCACCGACCATGATTGGGGGCACCGGGTCTGATTGGGGTGGGGAGGGGGGGGGCACAAGCTGTTTTTTGGCAATGTTCCTATGGGATTTTCTCAATTTTGCAATCGATTGGGGGGGGTGTGCCCCTGCGTTCTCCTATGATGCTATGCCACTGGTGCATTCTGATCATGGTAATTGGGGGAATTTCAATCTATATCATGCATGAGGCTAAAGTAGAGAAGTGTGAAGTCTGGTTAATATTTCTGGCTAATATTCTGTTTAATAATTCTAGTTAAAATTCTGGCTAATTTGTTCTGGCTAAAATTTCAGGCCTGACATTAAAATTTCTGGCTTATCTCATTTAAATATTTCGCCCTTTTTCAGGTTAGAATCAGGCCTGATTTCATTTCTGGTTAATATTTCTGGCTAATATTCTGTTTAATAATTCTAGCTAAAATTCTGGCTAATTTTTTCTGTATAAATCTTTCTGGCTAAAATTTCAGCCGTAACATTTCTGGCTAATCTCATTTAAATATTTCGGCCCTTTTTCAGGTTAGAATCAGGCCTGATTTCATTTCTGGTTAATATTTCTGGCTAATAATTCTGTTTAATAATTCTAGCTAAAATTCTGGCTTATTATTTCTGGTTAAATTTTTCTGGCTAAAATTTCAGGCCTGAAATTAACATTTCTGGTTTATCTCATTTAAATATTTCGGTCCTTTTTCAGGTTAGAATCAGGCCTGAATTCAGTCATTATTTCAGGCCTGATTTCTAGCTGAAATCAGGTTAAATTCAGGCCTGACACTTTGGTAAGGGTGGAGATCAGAAAGAGGGGGACAAAGACCATGAATAGAGAGGAAGGCACTTATTTCCTAAGTCACGTATATGACCCACTTTTAAAGACTGGAGACAAGACCAATCACAACCGGAAGTCAGTTTCCCGGGAAAGTGGATCAGATGGTCACATCTGATGAAGTCCTCCGACGTGTAGGACGAAATATTAGAGTAAGTAAAAACTTACTGGTTTTGTCAAGCGAAAATTGCTAATTGATATGTTTTACAAACCTGATGAATCTATTCACTAAACCTGCTCATGTTATGACAATTTGATTGACATGGCTATGTGAAGCATCTTGTTAGCTCTAATTTGACACCACATTTGCCACCAAAAGCTCTAAATTGACAAAGATTTATACCAGTATATGAAATTTGGTGCATTTGCAAATCAAAATGATCATGCAGTTGGAATTCAGGCATGGCTAAGCTCAACACGAGCTTCTGCCGACTATCCCATATGCCCGTCTGATTCATGGATTGTTTTACTCAGGCTGTATATACACGACGATTTACCTAGCAGTCATTTTGGGCATCATGTTCATGCTCTGTGATACATCTCTATGTGCTCATTTTCAATTGGCAACTTTTACAAATCAGGCATGAGACTGCACCTTCCTAAAAATAACTGAAAAAAACTGAAAATGTGCGTGAAATTGGGCAAAAAGTACCAAAAACGGGCTGAAATTAAATAAAGTTGCGGAAATTTTAACTATAAAAAAACTGCATTCAGTTTTTAAACTGAAAATTCTCATGCCTGACAAATGCACCAAATTTTATATACTGGTATCAATCGTCAATTTTAGAGCTTTCGCAACAAATGTGGTGTCAAATTAGAGCTAACAAGATGCTATCAATCAAATCTTCAAAACATAAGCAGGTTTAAATTTATGATGAGTTACCGTATTTCGTCAAATAAATGCCCCCGGGGGCGTTACATTTTCCCAAGGGGGGGGGGGGGTTTATTCAAGGTCAATTTTAGAACGATAATTCCTGTTAAAATCATTAGGTAAACTAAAAACACACGCTAAAATGTTATATTTTGTAAAGGTTGCAATGTGGTATGGATGTCATGTTGATGCCTTGGGGATGTTTGTACTTTAAAGTGGGGGAGGGTCATTTGGAGAGTTGTCACCTTCTGCATATTGGGAGAGTTGTGTAGTAATGTTAGGATGTGGTTTGTAAACATAAAACTCTTCCAATATGCTAAAGGTAGCTATACATATTTGAACTCTCTAAATTACCCTCCCCACTTCAAAATAGAAACCTTCCCATTACATTGACATAGCACACCACATCCCAACTTTACAAACAAAACTTCCAATATGCTCAAGGTGACAAATCGCCACTTTGGAACTCTCCAAATGACAACTCACCATAGTTGAACTCTCCAATTGACAACTCACCATATTGGAACTCTCCAAATGACAACTCACCATATTTGAACTCTCCAAATATCCCTTCCCCCCTTCATAACACCCCAAGAACATCAGTAACACTTTTCACCTGGGTGTATTCCAGTGGCGTAGCATGGGTCATCCGATCATATTGAGGGGGGGGGGGCACTGACCATGATTGGGGGGTACCGGGTCTAATGCGGGGGAGGGGGCACAAGCTGTTTTTGGCAATGTTCCTATGGGATTTTCTCAATTTTGCAATCGATTGGGGGGGGTGTGCCCTCTGCGTTCTATGATGCTATGCCACTGGTGCATTCTGATCATGGCAATTGGGGGAATTTCAATCTATATCATGCATGAGGCTAAAGTAGAGAAGTGTGAAGTCTGGTTAATATTTCTGGCTAATATTCTGTTTAATAATTCTAGTTAAAATTCTGGCTAATTTGTTCTGGCTAAAATTTCAGGCCTGACATTAAAATTTCTGGCTTATCTCATTTAAATATTTCGGCCCTTTTTCAGGTTAGAATCAAGCCTGATTTCATTTCTGGTTAATATTTCTGGCTAATATTCTGTTTAATAATTCTAGCTAAAATTCTGGCTAATTTTTTCTGTATAAATCTTTCTGGCTAAAATTTCAGCCGTAACATTTCTGGCTAATCTCATTTAAATATTTCGCCCTTTTTCAGGTTAGAATCAGGCCTGATTTCATTTCTGGTTAATATTTCTGGCTAATAATTCTGTTTAATAATTCTAGCTAAAATTCTGGCTTATTATTTCTGGTTAAATTTTTCTGGCTAAAATTTCAGGCCTGAAATTAACATTTCTGGTTTATCTCATTTAAATATTTCGGTCCTTTTTCAGGTTAGAATCAGGCCTGAATTCAGTCATTATTTCAGGCCTGATTTCTAGCTGAAATCAGGTTAAATTCAGGCCTGACACTTTGGTAAGGGTGGAGATCAGAAAGAGGGGGACAAAGACCATGAATAGAGAGGAAGGCACTTATTTCCTAAGTCACGTATATGACCCACTTTTAAAGACTGGAGACAAGACCAATCACAACCGGAAGTCAGTTTCCGGAAAGTGGATCAGATGGTCACATCTGATGAAGTCCTCCGACGTGTAGGATTTAAATATTAGAGTAAGTAAAACTTACTGGTTTTGTCAAGCGAAAATTGCTAATTGATATGTTTTACAAACCTGATGAATCTATTCACTAAACCTGCTCATGTTATGACAATTTGATTGACATGGCTATGTGAAGCATCTTGTTAGCTCTAATTTGACACCACATTTGCCACCAAAAGCTCTAAATTGACAAAGATTTATACCAGTATATGAAATTTGGTGCATTTGCAAATCAAAATGATCATGCAGTTGGAATTCAGGCATGGCTAAGCTCAACACGAGCTTCTGCCGACTATCCCATATGCCCGTCTGATTCATGGATTGTTTTACTCAGGCTGTATATACACGACGATTTACCTAGCAGTCATTTTGGGCATCATGTTCATGCTCTGTGATACATCTCTATGTGCTCATTTTCAATTGGCAACTTTTACAAATCAGGCATGAGACTGCACCTTCCTAAAAATAACTGAAAAAAACTGAAAATGTGCGTGAAATTGGGCAAAAAGTACCAAAAACGGGCTGAAATTAAATAAAGTTATGGAAATTTTAACTATAAAAAAACTGCATTCAGTTTTTAAACTGAAAATTCTCATGCCTGACAAATGCACCAAATTTTATATACTGGTATCAATCGTCAATTTTAGAGCTTTCGGTAACAAATGTGGTGTCAAATTAGAGCTAACAAGATGCTATCAATCAAATCTTCAAAACATAAGCAGGTTTAAATTTATGATGAGTTACCGTATTTCGTCAAATAAATGCCCCCGGGGGCGTTACATTTTCCCAAGGGGGGGGGGGGCGTTTATTCAAGGTCAATTTTAGAACGATAATTCCTGTTAAAATCATTAGGTAAACTAAAAACACCCGCTAAAATGACGAACTATGAACTAGAAACACTGACTTCTGGCTCACTTCCGGGTTTCTGATCCAGATTTTCGCCAATTATTGACGCTATTATCGACCATGTGCGCAACTTGGTAAGCTTACTGCACAAGATAGCATGGAAATATCGGCATTTTTGAAACATCTTGGTTGAAAAAAGTGGTGGGGGGCGTTTATTTGAAGGGGGACGACTATTTGACGAAATACGGTATTTAAGTAAGAACTTTTGTTTTGTGTTGTGTTCATGAGTAAAACTCAGAAGATACAAAAAAATCAACATACCTGGCATTCATCAGGTTGAAAGTCCCCTTTTTGTCTGCTTTGATGTGAAGGGAGAGCAGCCAATCCTTGTTTTCCATATCTCCATGTCATTCCATGATCATCACTTAATATACAGAAGGTACCTATCATTGACCGATGACCACAGATAATCAGACGTCCTTTGAATGGCTCTTTTTGTTTCTGAAATTAATGGTGTCAATTTTATATTAAATTATGTTTCCTATTGGAATCAAGATTGCAACCTCTAGGTTCAATAAAACACAGGTTCTGTATTTCTTAGCTCTCTAATATTAGTCCATATATTGTATTTCTTCCATTAACCATCCAGGGTGCTTTTCCAAAGTCATTTTGGGTGGGCGCTGATTTTTTACATTGTTTAGACCTACAATACATAAAAAAGGCCCGAAATATTCATCCATCATCATCAGTGTGTCATATCTTTCAGACCATGATTCAGATTTTCAAGGGCTTTAACTAATATCACAGTTTGCTTGTTGTAAAGTCAGTTGATGGGCGCTTATACAGACATGGATGGTTATTGGAATGAATACTGTAATTTAAAATAGGTTCCACATGAATTTGTAACTTGTATAGAGGAATGAAAATAGTTAATAGAAACGTGGACCCATTTGACTTCTTACTATCCAACCACGACATGCATGACCCTGGTGGGTTTTAGACCAGAAAATGTCCCCATTTGTCCCTGTTTACAAGCCCACACCCACCCCTCCCAGCAGTCACCAAACACAAAACTGTATTACACAATTAACAGAATCACACACACGAACATCCCACAAATCTAAATGAAGGCTTTGTACATCTGAAACCATTGACCCACCAAGTTTTACAATCCAACCGTGAAACGAGACCTGTCCTATACCAGCAAACAAGACATCTGCGTACACATTTTTACATTGTTTGCAATATGCTCCAGGGGTTAAGAACCGAGGACATTCTGTGGTTGCTTGGGGTCCACTCTTAAGTGAAGTGGTTTTTTTGGACAATATATCCTTGATTGTAGACATTTACCAACATACACACATAAACAAACACTGAATAACATCAGATATAACTCACTTGTATCCCATAACCAGGTCCTGCTGCAAACGTAACATGCCCGATTTGATGAGTGAGATTTCTAGGTTCACCCCACGTCTTCCCGTCATCGGTGCTATTGATGATGTAGGTTGCAGGGCCTGGACAGCCTACGTCAGGAGGGGGGAAACTACACTGGAGGAACACAATAAATGTTGTGTTGGTTTCATGGTCTACCAGGATGGATCCCAACATGAAGCCTTCTTTGACTAGAGCACCATGATTTAGAATATATTTTGGAGGTCCCCATGTTGCACCTGAAACAAATTGAAAATTAGGATAATTCTCCATTTTAAGGTCAATATATGTGATGCGATCAAGCAAAATCAGTCGGAACTCGGAAATATTAAATTGTCAGTTTCTTATAGGATAGTAAAAAGCATATACAAATCTGGATTTGGCAGAAAACAGCATTGAAATTGAACAACCAATTCCAAAGATATGAGCAATTAAAGAGTTTCCAAAACAACAGGAAACAAAAGGAAATATTTCCTTTGTATGCCTATATCTCAAAATCAATATTTCCGAGTTCCGACTGATTTTGCTTGATCGCATCACATATATCAATCACTTTTTATTGAATTTATTCAGAGTCATTTGAATTAGTTGAATCTGAAAAAGGGAAGTTCAGAGATCCTGTTTTTAGCGCGACAAAATCAACTGTAATAAATGAGTATTTCCCGAGCACTTATTGACTGGGCACAAAACAAATCTAAATCTTCCTTGTGTTGGGGATAATTCCCAGTTGAGACAATTTTACTGCTCTATCGGTATACCAGAGAAGATCATCATCTAACTAATTTTCATTTTCAACACATAAGTCATCTTTGTACCAACCATATGGTAATGTCTTTATAAAATAGTGGAAAATTCTTTCAAATATTAGATCAGAATTGTGCGGTAAAATTGTGAGGCAAAACATTTTGCAATTTTTATACCAAATAAATGAAAATATTTAAACAAAAATCCACAACATATTTGTGTATATTCTCAGTCATCCAGGTAAATAAAATATTAAGGTTGATAATTAAAATCAAGTCAACTGGACTTAATATTTTTGACCGTCGAGAAATCAGATGGCTTGAGGAAGCATCCAGGATAGGATGTGAAACATCGCCAGTCAAAAATAATAAGTCCAGTTGACTAGATTTTAATTATAAATCAACCTTGATAAAAATCCAGGCTTTGAATTTTAAGGTGAGCGAGTGCAACGCTCGCGGATGGCTCACCTTAAGTTGTTCATCCGAGTGTGATTTATAGCTCACCTTGTAAAATCTGCCAGAGCCTTAGCTTCTTCACAAGTGCAGTTTATAGCACACCTGATTGCTCACCTTAACATTTCAAGGAGTGCTATTAATTGCACGCCTAGTATTTTCAAAACTCAATGCCTGAAAATCCGCAACCCAATTTTCCAGCATGCATCCTCTTGACCCTTAGCATAACTTTAGATAAAAATCTGAAAGCTTCAAAATCTGTTAAACATTTTCGCAATCAATTCAAAACAAAACTTATCTCTAAATATAATCTTTTCCATGAGTACTCCCCCTTCCCTTGTCTTTTGGTAAATGTTATGTGAAGTTGATTTGTTTTGTTAATATCATTTGATTTAAGGGAAAGGCTAACTTTCACACCTTTGTGGTCTTCCAGCCTTTTCCTCCATACATGTATGTACCGTGTTTGTATATATTATTTTTTATGTCATGTTTTTGATTTATATGGAAATAAAATATGAATGTATGTTGGAGGCGAACATCTGTTCAAAATCAAAGAAAATGAACTTCAAAAGATATTAAATTGGGAATCATAAAAGTAATCAATTGGCCTCACGTTTTTGAGAAGCTACAGTATCGCACCCTTCCCTAGGTGCATCTTCAGGGCATCTGTTGATCTGGTGGCAATTGGATAAGGTGGGATACTGCTGCCTCTCAAAAATGTGAGTCCTGTTGATTAGTTTTATGATCCCAATTTAATATTTATTAAACCTGGATGAATGGCAACCTCCACAAATGAACTTCGAAAGAATTGCTCCCTTTTTTATTTTACTGAACTCCCTCTCACCCAATGACCCCCATTTTAGTTTTTCTGTCACCAAAAGACCCCCTTTTTCAAAAATTTTGTAAAAATTTCTGATAATCTCTCACTGAATGACCCCATTTTTTCATTATTTTTCCTCAAATTTTGATGAATTTTTGAAATTTTTTAGTCAAATTTTATATCTTGACCCAAAATTTTTCCCAGTCTCACTGAATGACCAGCTTTTGGTAAGATTTTCTCCAGTCTCACGGAAGACCCCCCCCCCCTTTTGGGGGGCCTTCTCACTGAAAGACCACCCTTTTTTTGGTGTCTAGGCTCTCACTGAGTGACCCCGAGTTTTGAACTGCTGTCCGCACATCCCCGACACTTCCAAAGTCGAGTGACCTCCCCCCCAACCGGAATTACTCAATACCAACCTTTGTCTCTAGACCTCCTGATAGTCAAGTATTTTGGTCCAGCATCCTGCATATGCTTTCTTGCTTCTGCTGCTGCAATCAGATAGCCCTTTGGTGTGAAGGTTAACAATGGAATGCGATAGGCTAGAATGCCCATGTCTCCAGTCTTCCATAATGTGTGCTCAGCAGCAGCTACTGGATTAACCTGCAAAATAATAAAAGAATAACAACTGAATCTTTGGATTCGTTCAAAATCTGCATGATATTATTATTGTTACACATCTCTTATATCATTATTTATACTATAGTAAATTGGTCATCTTTTGAATAAACACACAGGTTAAAGGTACAGTATTTATAATAAAAACTATACTAGAACGAGCAACTATTAAAGGGGCATTTTATGATCCATAGCCTCATCCCGCACTTTTCTCAAAATTGTTTTAAAGATCTGTATACCACCGGAAACCTAGTACATAATGTTAATACATGTATGCACAAACATACTTGCAGATTAATTCGCTTACCGAAGTATCATCATACTTTGAATATATTTATGTTCTATAAAGGAATCGGATATTAGTGTTTGCACAGTATTTTTTGTGGGAGCTGAGAGTACATGTACACCAGACACAAGGGCTGAGGCAGCCAGCCATGTAGGGAGTGTTTTACACACCCAAATTTATAAATACACACCCAGTTTTTGCCCACATGGGCTATATTTTTTGAAATTCTTGATATAATACAAATTTTATGACAAATTATTAAAATTTGATACTTTTTAAATTTTTGATATAATTTTTAACAGTCTTCGAAGCAAATTTTATAAATCTAATGATATTGTATTTAGCTGGGATGAAAAGCCAATGATCAATTGAAAATTTTATTGAAAACCTTTTGAAGATGCATTTTTTCCCAAAAAGACCTAAATTTTTTGGTGTTTTGGGGAAAAATCCATATCTTCAATACGAAAGGTCACAATTTCCAATTGATTGTCGGCTTTTCATCCCAGCTACATTCACTTTAAGTACATATCATTAGATTTATAAAGTTAACTTTGAGGACTGTTAAATATCAACAATATCAATTTTTATTTCATTTGCCATGTGTATTATATCGCAAATTAAAAAAAAAAATCAAAATTATTTGATATCAGGACATTACTCGTATTCAGAATGCAATTCGATATGCCTGATGTGCTCTCATGTCCCACAAAAAATACTGTCCAAATGTTGCAACCAGAGTCCTTAACTGAACAAAATTACAGCACACAAAGGCCATGAACACGGTACTAAAAATGGGGCACTGGCGCATCATTTTCACAAAGCAAAATATGTAAAACAGACTCTGTTCCACCTGGGTGTCTGCCATTCCTGATGCCACATGCAGTCTGGGAATGAGATTATATTTCGACAATATCATGATGAACAAGGCGGTTCTCGAACCACAAGTCTCGTCTGCTTTCGCGACTGCCTGCTTTCACAACTACTTTTGGTAGAAGTAAATGAACCTGCACCAACCCATGGTGACCCTGAAATGATCTTCAACAAATGTTGACTGTACCCACATATAATCTAGTTTCATGCCCATACGATAGTTTTTAGTAATTTGACCTCAGATGACCCTGGGTGACCATGGATGACCTTGAAATGACCTTCCAAGTGTCATGCCCATACAACAGTTTACAGTAATTTGACCCCAGATGACCCCTGGGCGACCTCAGATGACCCTGAAATGACCTTCCAAAAATCTGGCTCTAAATGTTGACTGTACCCACCCAGTTTCATGCCCATATGACAGTTTTTAGTAATTTGACCTCAGATGACCCCTGGGTGACCTCAGATGACCCCGAAATCCATTTGCAGATGACTGCATTATATAAAGCCATCAATTCGCAAGCGGACGAAACTTCTTTGCAGTCCCCATCTTGTTAACTACAATGTAGTCCAAAGCCGGGGTACTCAAGTTTGGTTTTGGTAGGGACGTGCATTGAGATTTTGGAAGTAGACCCATAAATATACCAATTTTTCAAGAAATTTGGACCCATTGATATACCAAAAGTCAAAATTTTCCCAAAATTTTGGGGAATTTTGAAAATTTTGGCTAGATTAAGGAACAAGGCGGTTCTCGAACTACGAGTCTCGCCTGCTTTCGCGATTACTTTTGGTAGAGGTAAATGAATTTGGTGGTTATCGGCTGGGCACGATTATCTGGCTGATGGTGACCGTACCCATCAAGTTTCATGCCCATGCAACAGGTTTTACTAATTTGACCTCAGATGACGCTGGTGACCCTGAAATGACCTTCCAAAAATTTGGCTTTAAATGTTGACTGTACCCACCAAGTTTCATGCCCATACGACAGTTTTTACTAATTTGACCTCAGATGACCCCTGGTGACCTTGAAATGACCTTCCAAAAATTTGGCTTTAAATGTTGACTGTACCAACCAAGTTTCATGCCCATACGACAGTTTTTACTAATTTGACCTCCGATGACCCCTGGTGACCTTGAAATGACCTTCCAAAAAAATTGGCTTTAAATGTGGACTGTACCAACCAAGTTTCATGCCCATACGACAGTTTTTACTAATTTGACCTCGGATGACCCCTACATGACCTCAGTGACCTTGACGCACTAACCAATACAAACCGGTTCTGTCTCGGGTCAAGATGCACCCACCCACCAAGTTTGAGGAACGTGCGACTCATAGTCTTCGAGAAAATAGGCGGAAGGCAAACTTTAACATTTTACTAATTTGACCTCAGATGACCCTGGTGACCCTGAAATGACCTTCCAAAAATTTGGCTTTAAATGTTGACTGTACCCACCGAATTTCATGCCCATCTGAAAGTTTTTACTAATTTGACCTCAGATGACCCCTGGTGGCCTCGAAATGACCTTCCAAAAATTTGGCTTTAAATGTTGACTGTACCCACCAAGTTTCATGCCCATACAACAGTTTTTACTAATTTGACCTCAGATGACCCCTGGTGACCTCGAAATGACCTTCCAAAAATTTGGCTTTAAATGTTGACTGTACCCACCAAGATTCATGCCCGACCAACAGTTTTTACTAATTTGAACTCAGATGACCCCTGGTGACCTCAAAATGACCTTCCAAAAAAAAAAAAAACCGATGGAGTGACACACATAATTGGCGACATCTGCGCTGGACCCGCTGGTACTAAATTCCAATTTTCTTTGCTTTACCTCAGATGTTTGGCTCAAAATCAAAAGGGGACAAAATATGACAGTAAAAGCTAACATTTTTATGGCAATGTTACAGTACAGCTTTAAGTAATGGTACGAAGTGCTATGTGCTAGGATCACAAAATACTCCTTTAAGGGGTGGGGTATGAACGTTTGGACAGTATTTATTGTGGGAGATTAGAGCACATGAGACATATCAAATTGCATTCTGAATACGAAGAATGTCCTTCTGATATCAAATAATTTTGATTTTTTGAAATTCGCAATGTAATACACATTTTATGGCAAATGATTAAAATTGATAGCGAAGTAAACTTTATAAGTCTGATGATTTATACTTAAAGTGTATGTAGGTGGGATGAAAAGCCGACGATCAATTGAAAATTTTGACCTTTCAGTATTGAAGATATGGATTTTTTCCCAAAACACCAAAAACAATTATGTTTTTTTGGGAAAAAAATCCATATCTTCAATATGAAACGTCAACATTTTCAATTGATCGTCGGCTTTTCCTCCCAGCTACATACACTTTAAGAATGTCATTAGATTTATAAAATTTACTTCGAGGACTGTTATATATCAAAAATGTGAAAAATATCAAATTTTTATAATTTGTCATAAAATTTGTATTACCAGTACCATATATCGTGAATTTCAAAAAATGAAAATTATTTGATATCAGAAAGACATTCTTCGTATTCAGAATGCAATTCGATATGTCTGATGTGCTCTCATGTTCCACAAAAAATACTGTTGAAACACTTGTTCCAGATCCCTAAAAGGAAACCTTGATTTAAAAAAGGAAGTGGCGATCTTTTCTTTAGACCACCCTCGCTATATACATACATGTATGTAGGGACTAAATTATTACTTTTGCATCAAGGTTAAAACACTTTGAAGTCAAGGTTTAATGTATTGGAAAGAGGGCAGGGCTTCGATAAATGAGGGAAATTATGGGGTAAAACACAAGGTTAAAACAACTTTTTGAAAACAAGTGAAGCTATAGGTTTTTTATCGGAAAAGCAAAAAAATCAGCATCACTTCTGTCACATAAAAAGATGATCAGTTGAGTGGAAAGTGGCAAAGAATTTGTGAAATGAGGGAATTTTTCAAAGAAAACTACATCACATTTTTTGAGAAATTCGCTTTCTTGAACAGATGCAGAATATCGTCACACAGTAAAAACCTGTCAAACGCGCTTGAAAATGCTGGATACGCGAGCGTAAATCATCATCAAAACAAGCGTACTTCAAAAGCTTGTACTACGTACGTGATGTGTTGGAGTTGGCATCACTGGTTTTGCATTCAGCTCTTTTACGTCAAAAATTGCGATAAAAAAGTGGATTTTGAAACAAAATAAAGCTTGTTCTTAGAAATAAAAGATATGTTTGTATTGCTAAAAACATGTTTAACATTGATGCAACAGTTTAAAATTTGATAAATTTCGTAATTTTAACCTTTATATAGCTCGGTGGTCTAAAAGAAAAGATCGCCAAGGAAGCTCTCTCTTTCTCTTACCTTTCCAGTATTCCGCCCAGCTGCTCTAGAAACTCCAACACCAACTCCTATAGCTGTACACAAAAGCACTATACCGGCAGGGATACTGGCGACCAGGACCTTCCCACGGCGAGAATGTTGTCTTGTAAACTCCCGAACCGCTGGTAACCAATCGCCATGATTGCTAACAAAACTAAAACTGCTTCCATCATGCTGATCACGGCTAGCTACACTTGCATTGACTTGTAATTTTTGTATGTACATGTATAGGAAATTGAATTTCCCAATTAATTTGCATGGTTGATTTCCCCCTACTTCTGACTTACTGATTGGATCCCGGCCGATCTAATGCTGACTTTGCAACATCAACAGGTAATTTTAGTACCCCATGTTATGATGATTGATTTAATTAGGTTGTTTCGTCTTTAAAACGGAAGAAAACGGTAAATAATCGCGTATTTTCATGGCACTAATATGGTGCCTTCCTTGCAAAATGAAAACAAACATAAATTATTTAAATTATTAAAATCAGCTCGTCTCCCTTCTTGTAAACAAACAAGAATTCTTTTAAAATGTGCATGAATTGATGAGTGTCAACTCCCATAACGGGAGTGTTCAGAAATATTTTTCATGTTAAAATTTTACCCCCCCCCCCCTTCGTGAACCCAAAACTTTTTGACCCCCTCTTTGGGAGCTTAGGAGTGTTCAAAAATACTTTGGGGGAGAACTGGAAAATGTTTTTCATGTCAATTTTTTTAATAACCCCCTCTTAATGAGCCCAAAACTTTTTTTGACCCCCTCTTAATGGACCTAAAACATTTTGACCCCCCTCATATTAAGTTCAAAACTGTTTTTACCCCCCTTCCCAATATAATCTACCATCTACATCAAAGGATATTAATGACACTAAAATTTGCTTAGCTTGTAGGCCTATTCACTAGATGTGCAATGAAATTTTATATTGTACCCATGTCATTGATATAAAAGATGTGAAATTGTGGAAATGTGTTATCATTTTGTAAACTAGATCATAAGCATGTTTATGCAACCCAGTATTAATAAACCATCCATTTTTCTATAATTGCAAGGCATGGCGGCAGAAGCATTAAAATTTAGGGGGTCGGGGTACAAGTACGCCTACTTTTTGTTCTTTTACTGGAACTTTTTGTTGTGGTGATGCGTATGCGTGTGAAAATCTTAGGACTATTTTAGCCCAAAATGGTGTGTTTTGCTATTTGATGGGCCAGTTCGCACGAACGTGAAGCACCAAATTTTGCCATTTTACCCTATTTGGGCCCACTGAACATGGTGCTTTCCGACGTGCTAAAAAGTTGCACAGGGCAATTATTGCTTTATTTTTTCTTCTATTATCTTTTAGGGGGATGTCATACACCCAAAACTTTTTAACCCCCACCTATTCAGAAAATTTTATGACCCCCCTTCTTATTTTATGGCCCTCCAAAAAAGTATTTTTGAACACCCCCTAAGCGGCTGTGCAATAATTATGTGTACCTCGGGTGGTGAATTCTCAAACAGGTCTGCCAAAAATTGCTTACCTCCCCCTTTAGCCGTGCCAAAAAATCTTGGCCCCCTTTTGCTGTGCTAAAAAACCCTTTGTCCCTCCTCTTTTGACGTGCCAAAAATATTTGCCCCCCCCCCCTTTACACACTAAGATTTTGGGGAACCCGAATTGTAAACCTTAAATTGTCTTATCATATAATGCAATTTGAATGTGTTCCTATAAAAAATGTTTTCCTACACCTTTTTAGGACGTAATATAGAAACAATGCCCAAAATCGCTTGCCCCCCTTCGACCTTCCAAAATTGCTTGACCCCTCCCCCTTCGACCTGCCTAAAATGTTGCCCCCCCCCTTTTGGCCTGCCAAAAATCTTTGCCCCCCTATAATTCACCACCCTGAGGGTACACATAATTATTGCACCACCCCTAATCAGTAATTAGGCCCGGATCCAGATATGGACACATTGGGCCCCGGCACAGGCTCATGCCCATTTCTTCTTTAATTTAATATAAAACCCCTTTGTTTTGATTTTCAATTTTACCTGTTTTACTGTAGAGTATTTATAAATTGCATCACATTTCATTAACAACCTCCCACACAGTGACGGATCCACGCAGAATTAAGCACACCCCCACATACTTAAGGGCTACACCTCCCCCTTAGATGCCCCTGTGTATGGATACAGATCTGTCCGTTATTGGCTTCTGTTTTGGACACCCATACTTATGGACCACAAAATGGCTTAGGCCTTTCAAATACTCAGGGGCACATGCTCCTCAGTCATCCCCCTGCATATAGCATATCGATAGAAAAGTCTCCATTTTGGCTTCTGTTTTACACTTTGTTGTAAAAATGGTCCACATATTGGCCTTTATTTTGAAAAACGTTTCCAATTCTTAGGAAGGCACACCCCTCAAACACCCCCTCCATATCGTCTCAGCTCCATATAATCAATTATCAAAATTAAGATATTTCAATACTAGTATCTTAAAAGGGCATTTCGTGATCCACAGCCTCATCCCCCAACTTTCTCAAAAAAAGTTGATTTTTATACCATTGGAAACCTCTGGCTACATAATGTTTATGTACCAAAAATTTCTTGCAGATTAATTTGTTTTGCAAAAGTATCATCAAATCAAAGGCGGCAGAACCGGGGGGCCAGGGGGCCAGTGCCCCCCACTTTTAACCCATAATGTGCTGTGTGTAACATGTCTGGGTGAACATAAGTAATCAAATCTACATGATTGCCATTATTTCGATTTTTTACATCACCCTGACTGGCCCACCCACTTTCAAAATCGTTCCGCCGCCCCTGCGGCAAATTTGAATTTCGTTCTGGTATACCAGAACGAAATTACAACAGTGGCCTATAGAGCAGTGTAATACACATAATCATGTATAACTCGCAAACGCAAAATTGGAATCAACTGAATTTTGGGAGTAATCTTTTTTTCGTGAATATCTACTGAAAAATTACATAAAAAGAGGATGCTAGGATCACGAAATCCTCCTTTAATATGTTAATCTTGACAATTAGGCCTTACACCTTTACCAATAATAAAAACACTGTAGTATCAATGTTGTATAAATGTCAGTACCGTAACCACCCGAGTATAAGCCCACCTTCAGCTATAAGCCCACCCCCTATTTTTCAAAACATTCTGGGAACAAGGGTGCACTCAGGTATAAGCCCAGTACTAAATTTTGGCTAAGTTCTTAAATCAAATCAATGCTTTGCTCTCATATTTAGGAACAAATAAAAAATAAATATCAGTTGATAATTAACATTCCATACTTCTAATTTTAAGAAATTGACATAGATGATAGAAATTACTGGTACATTGGGCATATACAAATTGGGGATGATTGTTCTTATTTTTAAATTCATCCACTAGCCCTTCCCCGGTTATAAGCCCACCCCCATTTTTGAAGTGAAATCTGCCATCTAGGGGGGTGGGCTTATACCCGTGTGGTTACAGTAATTCCATAGGAATTAGTCACATTTACAAGAAACATTTACATGTTCTTTTTGCATGAATGCTTAAAAGGGACAACATTTTATGTTATACATAAGTTTTAAAGAATTTGATTTTTACAAATATATCGGGTCACCTTCCTTTAAACTTGAACATTAAAATGAATGAGAAAATCTGAACACTTAGAAAATATGCCTCTGCATGCTTTTATCTATGGCTTTAACCCCTGAGCACTACCTGCCAATCATACATTGCCTCTGATTAGTCAATTACACGATATCTTCACTTTAATCACCAATCAAAATGGAGCTTTGCAAATAATTCACCCCAATTTTTTTGTGTGGTGAAATTTATTCTAACGATGTTGCTGATTGATCCAATTGATAGTGAAAACTTCTTTTTGGCCAATCGGCAGGTAGTTCTCCTGGGGTTAAACAAATAATTCAAACTAGCATCCCTGGCCATTTTATTGCAGTCTATTCAATATAACTATTGGGTGGGAGCAACCTGTACATGTTTTTTTAATTTTCTATGAAATAAACTGAGTTATATTGAGAGTCTGAGTTATAACAATTGGTATGCTCCTATTGAACATTTGGCCATGGATTGACAACTGCATCACATGCAGGCCCTCCATCATAAAATGCAATTACATGTAACTTGTATATTGGGCAAATTTGATTTGTTTCAGTACAACAATTCCCCTTGTAATCTGGGGGGGCTTACTAAAAATGGGTGACAGGGATGTGCGGCCACATTGACCTCCATTTCCAACTCCCTCTCACCCAATGACCCCTTTTTCCTTTTTTGTTTTACTAAACTCTCTCTCACCCAATACCCCCCTTTTTTTTGTTTTACTGTCACCTTTTTTCAAAAATTTTGGGAAAATTGACCCTGTTTTTTCATTATTTTTCTTACAATTTGTCAAATTTTTTGATAATTTTGTATCAACTTTTATATTTTGACCCCAAATTTTCCCCAGTCTCACCAAATCACATCCGTTTTTGGTAAGATTTTCCCCAGTCTCACGGAAAGACCCCTTTTTGGGCCTTCTCACTAAAAAAACCCCTTTTTTGATGTCTAGGCTCTCACAGAAAGACCCCTAGTTCTGAAGACTTCCAACGTTGAGCGCCCCACCCTTCCCAGGTGTGAAGAACACTGAAAGATACTGAAGACAATCAATTGCTTCGAAAAAGTTGTAAAATGTATTTACATCCACATTCAATGACCACATATACAAGTAAGCCAAAGAATTAAGGTACCAGTTGTGTTCACCCCTGTATATCCCAAATAAAGACAAATATGTCAAAATTGGAGCCTGCAGTCAATACCTGTACTCTTTAGCTCGGATTTAAGACCTTATTTGTTGAAATTGGTTGAGAATTAAAGAAACGGTGATCTAAAACCTAATGAAGAAACGAAATCAAAAGTTCCACTTTTGTGTTCTAATCAGTGAAAGCACTACGCTAGTTTTAACATGCTAATCAATGGAAGCGCGGCGCTAGTTCTCTTGTTCACAAAATATGCTTTGTGTACAAATCAACAAGGCATGCAATGAAGGAAGCTGCAACTTTTACATTGGTATCTTCCTTGGGTTTTGGGATCGTCATGTCTTTATTTCTTGAACAATTTCAACGAATGAGATCTTAAATTCGAGCTAAAAGATGCAGCTATTGGCTGCAGGCTCCAATTATGACATATCTGTCTTTGTTTAGGTTATACAGGGGGTGAACATAACTGGTACCTTCATTTTTTGGCTTACTGTATTTACAAAATAAAGGCTCCATTTGTAAATTTGTGGCAAAATCTCTGGATCACCAAGGCCAAAAGCTTTCAAACACACAAAATTAGGTATGGACTTAAAATATGCAGAAATAAGAATAAAAAATTGATACCATAGGAAATGGACATAGCACATGATAACAGTTACATAAATTGTTTGGAAATCAGCTCATTTGAGGGTTAAAGATAAAAATGACAAAGCATAGTACTATATCTGACCTAAGGCAAAAGAAATAAAAGGTTTCTCTCTCAAACCCGCACACATAATGCCACCTGTCATACTTGCATGCCGCTGGCATGACATATCAGCCAATCATAAGCCTTGATTGTGTACGTTTGGCTGCAGCGGCAAATGGCACGAAAGTATGACACCAGCATAAGTATGTGAAAGCCGTTCTAGCACATTGGGCTTTATTTACAAGTTTTTTAGTTATCAGAAAGGGAAAAAACTTACTTGACTAAAAAATGTTTGAGAGATAAACCTTTGGTAAGGGATGATTCACAAACACTTAGGGGGGCCTGATGCAAAAAAATTTCATCACAAAAATTTTTCGCCCCCCCTTTTCAGATCTCAAAAATTTCAGGGCCCCCTTTTTGACATTAAATTTATGGGTCAACCCCATAGAAAAGCATAATTATAAACTCATAAACTTGTGGTCATTTTTTCAGCCTCCCCCCCTTAGGAGGGTCAAACTTTTTAAGGCCCCCTTTTTGAATCAGGCCCCCAACAAGTGTTTGTGAACGGTCTCTAAGGGCTAATTAGCGCCCAGGTGCTCAACTCCATTTGTATGTCTTTATTCACCCATTGCATGGTTCCGCCATATGCGGGGAGAGCCTCAAACTGGCAATAGACATGATGAAAGGAATTAAGTATTACGTAACTTTACACAATGTTATATGATTGTTTCAATTCCCATTCATGCATACTGCCAGATCGAGGATCTCCTCGCATATCATGTGCGGAACCATGCAATGGGTGAATAGGTGATTAGCTGAAACTACAGCCATAATAACCAGTAAAACAACAATTGTTAAACATATCTTGCTCCATGACAACAAATGATACTCAGCAACCTATTACAGTCATTTGATATTCAATACATCGAAAATAATTGATTAAAAGAAATGCATAGTTTATCATATGACCCCTTCACATGACTACCAGGACTCACACACTTGACTTCCCAAACCATATATAAATAGGTCACAATACACTGTACACCATCATCTACTTTGCCGTATGCAAAAATAAGATAAAACATCTCAAAAAAGTAATTAACCCCCTTAAATAATGACCATTATTCAATTGTATTACAAATCTGTAAATTCGTTGGAAGCAGAATTTATTTCTGCACATTTTAACACCTCATTTGTAGCAATTGACTAAATATTGACGTCACAGCATACATTAAAATCAATGTAACCCAAGATTTGAAAGTTGCAGTAAATTGTATTGATTTTGTATTCAGTATAATGGAAGGAAATCTGTGCAATGATATCCGAGTTTTTTTTATATTGTATGTTAAGTGCAACTTTCAAATATGGACCTGACTACATTAAATTGACCGGTATTTTATTGTTTTCTAGGCTATCATATCACTGAGGTGTCAAAATGCGCAGAAACAAATTCTACTTCCAACACATTTTACAGATTTGTAATACAATAGCCCCTTTTTGAATAATGGATATTATTTAAGGGGGGTTAGTTACTTTTTTTGAGATGTTTATTTATATTACAAAGATATATACATGATGGTAGGATCATAATATTGACCCATCTATGCTGACAATTATTAATGAAATGGATTCACAAGCTTCTTTACTTCCCTTTTCATAGAGAATATAAATGTATGGTTCATATGCAATATAACCAGGTATTGCTGTCAATGTTGAGTATGCCGTGAGCTTGGGCCATAGCGTGTATTCATTATCCCATTTGGTGCCGTTGGAGAATGACCATTGTAACACAAGCTTCTCACCTGTCAATCAAATCAATATACAACATTACAAGAATTAGATTTAATTTGGTGAGGAGGGTTATAGAGTTACGCAATCTAATGTTCAGATATCGGTAGGCCTTATATATTAGAGAATAGATTGGTATAGCTATGTATTTAACCTTCATGCAAATTAATTGCTAAGTTTTAGGTAAAAAGAAGCTATGTTTTTGCTATGCGAAAAATGCGTCTAGAGGTCTAGAAGAAATTCCAACCAAAAGGCCATTTATTCCATACAGGAAAAAAGACACTTGAGTTTCTCTATTTTTGAGAAACTATAGAAAGCTATTGTAGGACGCGTTTCAATTAATGGTGATCAAGATCTTTTTATTAATCTCATCAGCTACATTTTGCACAGCTTAAGATCACATAGTATTTTGGTATATTTGTTCGAATGAAAAGTAAATCTGCATAGCTATATAACTTAGGTCTAAAATGCCTAACTTTTTGACATTGGCAATTTGGTCCATTAATAGTGACAGTTTTTTTCTAAAAATGGAACATACAATGTCTATTATGGCATTGTGTAGGCCTAAGTTAACATTTAGTGACAGACATCATGTTCTACTATGAAGATTAAGCATTAGTGGATTTGATTTCTTTAAAATGGATGGGTTTTCTTTAGAAAAGAGTAGACCTATTTTAAAATAGGCCTACATTATATCACAATAATGAAAAAATAATTGGGTACAATAGGTATAAAGTTTGTATTTGGTATAAACTTAGGAGTAGGCCCTATTATATAAGTGCCTTCATAGTGAATCAATAAGTAGGCCTTATTTTGAACACTACCATGATTACAGGAATTAGGTTAAACTTCCACACATCAGTCAACATTGTAAATTTTCTCTGGTAAATTTTTGGACATGTGACACCCATGGGCGAAGACATTGGCATTATGGAATGTGACCTCAAGCACAGCGGGTGGTCTACCAATACATTTGAATAGGAAGAATTCCTCCTTTGATGCAAAATAAATTACTTGTCGTAAGTTAATAATATTATGGTAAGAGTTTCTGTAGATAAATATTTTTTTCTGCAGGTAGATATTTTTGAAATTACGTTTTGTTGATATTTATTGCATACTCACGACTTTTAGTATTCTTTGGGTTGGTAAAAAACATGATTCCTTGATGATAAAGAAGGCCTGCAGCACACGCTGGTTCAATGAGAGCTTCATCAAATGATATGTATGGTATAGGGAATGTCTCAGCTCCGTCGTAACTCATAGCAACTATGCGACAGCTACAGTGATAGTGGTATTGATTGCGGGAATTCAGCATGATGGAGCCATCTGGTAATTCAACCATCTGAGATAAATATAAACAGTTTTATTTAGAGAATAAACGATAGGAATTTTTATTTTGCCTATCCTCTACTGTGTGATAGAGCGACAGGCAGGTCCAATATTTTTAGTAGTGGATGCGGCGCAGCCGGGTACTACGATAAAAATATTGGACCTGCCTGTCGCCTATCATAGAAGAGGATAGGCAAAATAAAATTCCTATCGCTTATTCTCATTCTTAGTCTGTTAAATATTATTTTAATAACTGTAAACAATTTTTTTAAGCAAAAACTAAGTTACCGTCATAAAAACTCCCTCATTATAAAATGAACGAAACTTGTTTACAACTTCACGTATTCTGTTGCGCGTACTGATAGCGCGTCGCGTATTCCTCACTAGTCTACGCATCCAGCGCGATACATACACGCACCTATACACGCGTGTTACACATTATCAAGACGCATGATGACGTGGGGTCGTCTACGGCCTGATAGACGGCACCCGAAATCATGCGATTGTCCAATCAGAAATGTGTCTACGAACTAGACCACTCCCACTGACTAAGAATGTCTAATTCATATTATATTCTTCCAATTTCAATTATTTTGGTTGTTCCTATTATTTTACAAATTAAGTGTAAAAGGTACAAGATTGTGAAAAGTTATACATACATTAAATGGGAGAAATCTGCAACAGGAGAAAATAACCATAAAAATTTATAATCTCCCCCATATACTTGGGTAGCCCCCTTATTCTACTTAGCTAAAATGTCTTACCTGGCATTCATTTGGTGAAAAGTCTCCTGTCTTTTGAGTTTGATTGTAAGGTATTGTATACACCCCTTGTATGTTAAACCTCCAAGTTAACCCATGATTGTCACTCAGAATACACTGTGAACCTGTCAAATGTACATGACCACAAATGATTAAACGCCCTTTGTGAGGTGCATACTGCTTCTATTGAAAGAAAAGAAAGAAAGAAATATGTAAAAGATGATTTGGATAGTTATTTTGATGAAACCATGTTAAATAAATACCCTTACTTGATCAGTGGCATAAAGACATCAGCCACCTCATTTTCAATAAGCTTCAAAATGATACCAAAATTATATACATAGCATCAATACTTTTCAAGATATGGATAATTTTGTAAATGATACCTTGATATTTTTCCGAACAGCTATTCTGAGTAATGGGCTCATTAGTTTTCTGTTTTACACAGGATTGAATAGGGATTACCACCAATTAATGATTAAATAAACCTCTTTTTAATAAGTACTTTCATAAGGATTTGAAATTCCACTCAGTCCCAAGGTCAACTACCATGAAATTAAGAATTCTAATATTTGACTTATTTTATGGGAATGTCAAAATTAAAGGCCTATAACTCAAAAACATGCCTGGTGACCTGTTCTGGGTTTTGTTGGAGCTGGTCACATATATATGAAATAAGCATCACACTAAATTGATCCAGACGGTGGTCACTAGCATGAGACTATAGGCAAAATATCTTATTCTCGATCATGAGAGCTAACTTGGGTATGCACAGATATTTACGCCAAGCCGGGGGTACTCAAGTTTGGTTTTGGTAGGGACGTGCATTGAGATTTTGGAAGTAGACCCATAAATATACCAATTTTTCAAGAAATTTGGACCCATATACCAAAAGTCAAAATTTTCGGCCAAATTTACCCAAAATTTTCTTAGTTTTTACAAATTTTCCCAAAATTTTGAAAATTTTGGCTAGATTAAGGAAAAATTGGGCTGTTTTCCAAAAAAATTGAGAAAATTTTGAAAAAAGGACCCATTCATATACCAAAATAGGCTTTGAAAAAGGGGTCATTGATATACCAGAAGGCTGAAAATGCTACCCATGTTTGCGGCACGTCCCCAGTATGGTCATTTGTACTGAGTACCCCCGGTGCCAAGCGTACCTTGGCTGTCCTCTCTTAACAATGAATATTTGCAATCTTATAATTTCACAGCTAGTTTACTTACCTGTATACCATACCCTGGACCAGCTGCAAAAGGGGCATTGCCAATTTGCTTGGTTAAGTTCACTGGTTCATTCCAGGTATATCCTTCATCTGTGCTGTTTATCATATGGACTGATGCTGTACAGTTTATGTCTGTATTATGTCCACATGTGATATAATTGATGAACACTACGCCTGTTTCTCTGTCTGTTAGTATAGCACCGAGATTTACGCCATCCTTCACATGTGGTCCATCATTCAATAGAAACTGTTGAGGCTCCCAGTTTTTACCTATACATTGAAACATAACATTGAAACAATCAGTAATTATAATCAGTAATTCACATGATACACATGCAAAAGACATGTCAGCTATCACTTGATAGGAGAACTCTTGAATAAAACTGGAGATCTCCAGATTTATTATAAAACCTTAAATTTTCCTGTAATTAAAGCAGTTCAGGCTTAGTCTTTCACATTGTATTTTGGTATGTACACCACTCGCACTGGGCCGGGCACTGGGCATTACAAAAGGTAGAAATTTGGGAAAAATTGAGAGAATCACTGGGGAGCAAATCACAAATGAGCATGCCCATCTGACCTAAGGCATGAGTCTTAGCTAATCACTCTCAACTCTTCATTTAGTTAATGCTAAATTATAACATGGATCAATGGTTAGAATGATTAAATAATTCAAATAAAATATAAATAAAATATGAATGAATTATTCCGGGGAATTATTACTATGAGGTCCCAGGTTCAATTTCTGGTGGTGGAAAACTTGCTGGATGGGGTATTGACTACTGAACTTAATTGACATCATCTGTTGATAAATCTCCCCATGATGCATTTAAAGTTGGGTATAATAATAATAATATTTTTCTACAATCTGTGTAAAATGATGTATTTTGCAGCTGTGCAAAAAAAAAAAGTAATTTTAAACCAGCATGCACCAAGACATACCTCCATCTTTAGACCTTCTCACAGCCAGGAATTTGTTACTAGCATCTCCACTACCATACTTTCTAGCCTCCACTGCTGCAATAAGATAACCACTCACTGTAGATGTGATGACTGGAATTCTATACTCGTGTACGTCTGCTTCACCTCTTGTCCACAGTACTTGCTCTCTCACTGGAAGAATTTTAACCTAAAGATAAACAAAGTAGTTTGAAGATTGAATTAGGGGTTCATTCATATACTGTAACAGGGACAGATTTAAGTGGTGGCCCGGTGGCCCGGGGCCAGTGGATTTTGCGTCGGGCCAGTAAACTTCCAACAATACTGGCCCAGCGGGCCAATAGATTTTTGAGCCTGATATAACACATTTGAGACAAGAGATGTAATCAGTGATGGACATATTTACACAGTTTCTGCTCCATCTGTCACCTGTAATATATATCTTTATTTTTAAATGATTTATCGTATATTTATATTTCTAAAGCGTAATTTACATGGGGACTTTACCCTTGCCTACATAATAACCATAAATTTTATTTTGATGGATTACTTGCCCTGGCGATGCAATTTACATGGGGACATTTGTTTCCAGCAATATGATCTGAATCAACTATATCTGGGGCCCCTATGTGAACGATAAAACCATAACCAGGTAAATACATAACAAAAGTGTGCATATGTCATCAACATACCAGAGAAAACTCTCTGGAGAGTGTATACTGTCCTGAAAAAATAGCCCCGGTTCTATTTTGAGGAAACTATGAAAGGTCAGAGGTCCAGGAGCATTGCCTGGCAAAATTACCAATATACACGGGGACTTTCCCTTGCTGGAAATAAATTTCCAGCAATAGAGTCTCCATGTAAATTACGCTTTATTCTTGTGTTGCTAGCAAGTTGGAAACATGCGGCTGCTTTTTACGTCGATAGTAGGCCTACATACTACTTCCAATCTCTTGCGTGCTCTATCTTATGATGATAGCGATACCGCAAAAAACACATATTTGAACCTTTGTGAACTTTTGGAACTAAAAAAGGCAGGACTACTGACTGAATTTGTGTTAGTGACTACACTCTCTACATTGAGTAGGCCTACATTCAGTACAAAACAAATTAAAATGTTAAGGTTTGCTTGGCTATAAAGGGCTCGGATAGCAAAGTTTCCACATATTGTTTTATGGGAGAGCACATCAGACATATCGAATTGCATTTTGAAAACGAGAATGTCCTTCTGATATCATAAAATTTGGATTTTTTTGAAATTCGCGATATACACATTTCATGACAAATGATTAAAAATTCATATAGATTTTTTCCCAAAAACACACATAAAAAAAGGGTTTTTTTGGGGTTTTTTTTGCAGTAGAACATATTGAAAAAGCTGGGCCAGTAAATTTATTGCAGGGCCACTAGATTTGCCATTTCACTGGCCCGGAGGGCCAGTAGAAAACTGAAACCTAAGTCTGTCCCTGTACTGTAAAAGTAGAAATTTTTGTGAGTTTTTTATTTCGCGAGTGGACATAAAATCGTGAAAATAAAAACTCGCGAAAAAAACCTTTTGCATTAGGTTTCTATTGTATCAATATCAAAACCGGGAAATTTAATTCTCGCGCAATTAACAAAATCTTCAAAATCTCGAAAATATCTTCTCACAAAAATATTGACTTTTAGTAGTTTTACAGTACGGTATTCATACATACATGTACTCAACATTCTATGTGCTGTTACTCTCCTCCACAGCTAAGAAAACAATCAATTTAGCCTAAAAACTACCATTTCATTTTCCTTTTTAATAGTTTTTCCATCTCCAATTGAGAGGAAACGTTTACTTGCCAGTTCATCATGTTTAGACGCGCATGAACATCACATAACTTACGCTTTGTGTAAATTACTAAATATCTTGATATTTTCAGAAAATATCTCAAAACTTGGTCTTTTTATGTTGAAGCCTATGGCTAGAAGGTAGAGCATTTATGTACAGTAGAGCGTACTAATCGAGTGTCGCCATAGTGCTTTTTAAATGCGCTGTGTTGGTGAGGCTTAAATCACTCAGCATGTAAATTGAACGGCCTGTACCAGTGTTCACAACAGCTGCAAAATCAAGGTTTTGGGTCAAGACACCGTGTTCTTAACCGACTAAACAATTAAGACTTTTCTTTTATTGCACAACATAAGTACCTTGCGATTGAGCTCTTTTTCCGTCCCTGTTTATCACGCTGTTTACCGCCTGAAATTGTGGTGCATGTTTTAAGCAAGTTAAACATGTAACAAATTAACCTGTTTAGGGGTAATATTTGGTTTGAACTTGTTTAGGGGTAAAATTTGGTAAAAAGGTTTAATCCTTGTTCACAGGCACTTTTTGGTAAAAGATCAACAACTTGTTTCCACGTATGGCTGAGCCCCCCCTCCGGTCATGCACCCACATACACAATGGATTGTAATGATAAAGTTGAGAAAAACTTACTTCGGATGGGTCTATATTGGCATTAATAAAGTTTACAGTATAGACCAGTACTAAAATCAGCAGTATAGTTTCAGCTAAATGTTTTCTTGCCATGTCAACACTGGAAAAAACAACAAGAAACAAGAAAGGAGATATAGAGATCGAGGGAGAACATTTGTTAAATATATCTACATCTACATGAATCTACATTGTCTACCTACAGTGAGCTTTAGACTTGTACCAAATTTTAGAATTTTGTGACTACAATCGCTTGGTCCATTGGTCACATAAAAATTTGACTTTTATCCAAGACTTTTATTGCCAGTAATAACTAAAGGATTTAGGATAAGCCATACATTTCATTTTCAAGATAATATTTTTTTAATTCCAAGAAATTAAGATGCATCGCAATCATTCAGTGATCAAGTATTAACAACTAATTTATGCGGAAAGTCAATGTCAACCAGCTGCGTACTAGCCTACGATTTCCACTGTCCTTCTCCGTACGAAGGTCTGAGATGTCTACCTTAAACCTTTCCAGGGTACACATAAAATACCACTTTTTCTCATAAATACCACTTCCTATTCCTCATGTGAAGATGACACTTAAACAAAACATATTTGGTGCATGTTCGTATTTTTGAGCACATTTGAGGATGCAAAAGACCAGACTTGTGACCGATATCGTCGCTGTGTTTTGAATACTAGTTTGCGTATTACGTCCTGTCAACCAGACCAAAAATGCCGTACTGCGCAGGTCAGCTACAATCACGTCGCACATTTGCTCAGGACGTAATACGCAAACTAGTATTTTTATTTTTATTTGGTCTTCAAATATCGTAATAAAATTATATCATGTGCTCAAAATTAATAGAACCATAATGCCAAACCAAAGTCTTCATCAGTGGCATATTCAACAAAATAATAATCTATCACTATTAGTATCAGTGTATTTGTAAAATACAAATCATTATTTGAAGAAAAAAAATGATTTAAAAAAAAAGAATATACCGGTACCTGTTTTTCCCTGTTTGTATACACACAGTACACAGTTTGTAGTTTGTTGACCCTGTTGTTGATGACTTCTAGTAAATCACATGACTTAATCACATGATTGATGAGTGTTTCTATCTTAAAATGCAGAATAATTTATATTGACACTTTGTCACATTAAACAAAGAAAATCTTATAAGTTTACATCATCTGAATATATTGTTTTTACGAAATCAAATGAAAGACACATTAACTATTATAATTTTTTTTAATCAATAGAATCTAGTAATTTTCAAGAAAAATATAATTTCAAATCTAGAAACTTTAGAATTCCTAAAGAGCGCCCGTAGTACGTGGTAATTGATTGGTGAGCTTCCGTCGTAATTTTTAAGCAATTTAATCCCCATTTTTCTTAGTTTTTCAAATAGTTAGTATCGATGATGTAATTATGATGTGTTTATCTACATTACTGCTATTGTTGGTCGTCTTTGTTGGTCAGTCTACGGTCTCGTCTAATCCACAACAGGTAAGAAAGTTCAACACAGAACAGCGCTATTTTTAGTCACGATTATCGCACTTTCAGTTTCCCACGCGTGTAACAGTGCAGAATGTTGATGCGGGAGTCTTACTTTTTTGAACGGGAATTGGATTGCGTACTTTTTCGATGTCTAGTGAGCAAATTTTTTCAATATTTTGAGAAAATGATATCAAATTTTCTATTCTGTATTGTTTGGTAATAATGTCTTTTGCCAATAGTATGTTTAAAGTTGTAATTTTGTGTTTTTGATCGCAAAGATCGGATATTTTCGTTCCCGATTCGAATTCTGAACCCTTCGCAAGGGTGCCGATTTCGCCTTTTAATTTTGCCTTTTTGGACACTAAAATGCTTTCGATCCTTAATTTTGTTTCAACCGAGTCTTAAATTAGCAAGCACAATAGGCCTACGGTTGGTACCACTTTTATATACATTGATGAAATTTTAAAGATTTTTTTTCAAGTTTCTAACCGGCGCAAATCGTTAAGTGTGTATTTCCCATTGACATCCAAAATGGCGTAAGCCAGTCCTCAATATACAGAGGTACGGCGTATATAGGACTGGCAAGCGAGTCTAACTATTTTTGGTGCATCATCATCATTATTCATGATCATCACTCATGCACTGATGTGTTGGTACAACAAACATGATATGACAAAGAGCAAACCTTTAACCAGAAAAGATGTAAGAAAAAGGAGGGTTAACAGAATTATAAACTTAAGATAATCTCCAGGCGGCGGATGACATGATAGAGAGAGATGGCAAAACTGCTCAGCCGTATGGCAAAGTTCCACACAATCGGAATACGGAAGCTTAACATGCACGATTTGAGGTTGGTGATTCAGCATGTTTTTTGAGTTGGCTGGTGATTCGGCATGTTTTTGAGTTCCACGGGAACAAGGAACAGGATCAAGAATCGCAAAAAAGTAAAAAATAAAATAAAAAATAATAAAAAGCAATAATTATAGAAGAAAACAATTCAAAAAGTAAATTAAAATTCATGAGCCACAGAAACAAATAAAAACAAATACTGTTTCACTAAACTACCAAGAAGAAACAGTGGCTGACAACACAAGGAACAATTAGGGAACTTAACAATAAATTATAAAAGAAATTGAAACCATCGGAAACAATGGAAAAATACTTTTAAAAATCTTCATGAGGCATGGAAACAGGGGAACAAGGTACGGTAAATAAAAAGAAATTAAATGAGAGTAAAATTAATTTAAAAAATCTTCATGAGGCATGGAAACAGGGGAACACGGGAACAAGGTAGTTCCACAACCTTGGCGGAAATTTGTTGCCACACCAGCCTGTGCTGGTGTTAAAATAAAGCAATCGCCAGAGGTAAGTATGTCACAGTATCATATCATATCATTTTATTTGCCAGCAAAAAGACACATATACATATAAAATATTGCACAATATCAAAATTACACATAAATATAAAAAATACCATGTGTAAAGGAATTTCCGTGTAAAGATATAAAAATGTAAGCCATGGAAGGTCATAAAGCAAGAAATTGAAATTGAATTGACCCATGTTGGAGAAAATAGAGAGATGACATGCCTTAACCAGGAACAATTTAAACAAAGGACAAGAGAACCCCTGGCAGGGATAGCCAGATAGTGACAAAATCACTTTCAAAGTGGCTAAACCTAATTGATTCCCACAAGAACACAGACAATCAGCACAGGGGAACAGGGCAAAGGATGAATCTACCTACATTCTCCAACATAAGATGAGGCGTGATAATACAATGTAAGCACAACCTTTAGAAAGAAAAAAAAATAAGCCTAAGCCCAACTAAAAACTATTTTGAATTCCAGCTAATTGTTTTGAAATGTTTTTTGAGATTGTCCAGGAAATTAAATATACTAAACAAGATGGTCTTTGAGAGATGGAGGAAGTTGATCAAAATAAACTGGAAAACGATTGAAGACAGTGTATTTAAAACTATCGGTTCTAGCATAAGAATGGGAGAACTTAAGAGAATTACTATGACGAGTATTGATGGAAATATACTCCAAAGGATCAATATCATGCTTGCAGTAAAAACACTTTGCAATAAAAGAAATAGCAAGATAATTGTATCTATTGCACACAGACATCAGACCTAGTTTTTCAAGGCGTACACCATACTCAAGCTCTCCCCTGGGTGCTGGAATACAGGCACGTGCCAGACGTCCCTGTATTTTTTCCAAGGATTTTAAGTGTCCACTTTGATGTGGAAGCCAGGCTGGGATACCATATTCAAAAATTGGACGGCAGAGGGAGGTATATAATTTGACCAAAATATCTGGATCATTGCAGCGGACCAGTCGCCTAATAAATCCCAAAAGACGCGAGGTTCTTGAAGTGACTGATTTAACATGGTCCCCCCATTTCAGATTTGAAGAAATCATAATGCCGAGATATTTATAACTATGAACTACACCTAAGGGTTTGTTAAGTAAGGTGTACTGTGGAGTGGATCTATTAACCCCAACTCTCCTGGACAATCTCATAACCTTGCACTTGTCTGGATTTAAAGACATTTTGTTAATATTGCACCTGTTAACTACAGGGTGAGTAAAAAAAAGTGCAATAGAGAAAAGAATCCATTTTTATTAAAGAACCGAGTTGAATCTTTTAGGTTTGAAAACATTTAATATATGATATATTCATCAGCAACCTTGTGTGGAGAAATAAAGGAATTAGCATTTACCGTTTTGTTTTTATGACACATTTTATAGCGATACCCAATTTTAATGTTTGTCCAAGAGACATCTAAAGTTTGAATGTCAGCGCACTCTGTGTAAGGTAAATTTGGAACAAATGTCATTTTCTTAACCTCATTGGCATTGAAATTAAATGGAGCACCCAAAGTGTTATTGCCCTTGGTCTTTTATAAGGAAAAGAAACATTATTTGTTGTTATTTTCATTTTACTTTTACTTTAAAGATGTTTATTCTCAATCAAAAACATACAAATTTGTAGGCGGGTTTTTCAAATGTCAAAATAAAATGCTGCGTAAATTGATGTGGAGTGAATTACAAAATATCCAGTAATTTGGACATATTGGGATTAAAAAACTGGAGTTGGAGTCGAGTGAGGTATGAAGGACTTAAAGTAATGTTAGAAAGTTTGTTTGAACAGAAAAAGATATTAAAATAACACAAAATCAACCTTTTTAAGTTGATGTCAGTTTCAGAGCCCGGTTCAGAGCCAATACCTTTACCGTGCACTGTGTGCTCTCATTCAAAATACATGGTATCTCGTGGACAAATAGCGAAATTGTGTACCGCAGCAAAAGGACTTATAAAAATTAAACGGCACTCGCGATTCACTTCATATTTTCACAGAAGGTGACTTTTGAGTGTGGCATTTATAAAATTGTTCAATAATGGGAAAGTTTGACTTGGTTCTTGCATAAATATCGATTATTTGCTCTATTGCACTTTTTTTGACTCACCCTGTATACTGTCAAGATCATTTTGGACAGTGTTGATGTCATCTTCCGCCTGGATGGGTCTGTACAGGAGCGTGTCATCAGCATATTGGGTGAGCGATGAGCTAACAAAATTTGGCAAGTCCAAAACAAAGAGATTAAACAACAAAGGCCCCAGGACAGAACCCTGAGGGACCCCGGACTCAACAGAAACCCAATTTGACGATGCCCCTCGGAATTTAACACACTGTGAGCGACCTAAAAGAAATGAGGAAATCCAGTGCCAGAGAGGACCACAAATACCATAACGATGAAGCTTGGCTAAGAGCAAAGAGTGGCTGACTTTATCAAAAGCCTTGCTCCAGTCCAGGAAGATGACATCAACATCTGGTGGAGATCTTTGATCTAGAATTTGTAGCCAGTGGTGGCAAACCTTACTGAGGAGAGTGGTACAGGAACGCCCAGCAATAAAACCATGTTGCTGAGGAGAAATAAGACCATTTGTCCTCATATAATTGACAACATTACGTGTAATCTCTCCAGCATTTTGCTTACCACTGAACACAATGAAATTGGTCTATAATTTTTCAAATTGGTAATATCCCCAGGAAAAGTAATATCCCCAGTACCGCATTATCTTTGTATAATAGTTGCAAAAATGCATGCACACTCAATTTAGGCTCTCCCCTTCCCCACCCCCCATCTTTCAATGTTGGGAGACTGAAATGTAGACACGATGACGATTTTGTCCAAATCAACATTGCAATAGGGGAGCGGGGAAGGATGTTGGCCAATTAACGCTCAGGTGTGGCAACCTTTTTCGCCAAGGTTGCAGTAACTGTAACTTGTCATACCTAGAGTTACAGTGCACTCTGTTAATATCTATTCCACAAATAAGAAACATCACAATATGTGGGCTCATTTTGGGCTCTTGGGATGTAGCTGAGGAACTCTCCCAAGGACAGTTTGGGCATGCACTGATGATTTTAATCCCATTGTACCAGGGTTTGGGCGTGCATGGATGATTTTAATCCCACTGTACTAGTCTATACTCACAAAGTTGAGGTAATTGATCTACATTGATCTCATCATTTGGGTGGGTACAAAATTCCCTGAGTTGGCAAAACCTGCAATCTTCATGGGAGTAATAGTAGGGATGCCCACTGTCCATACAGTTTCCACTAGAACGATTTTTTCATTTACTGTGTGCGTGCACTCACACACGTATTGTCTATGGAGAAACTGATCGATACAAGAAATCCCAGGCCTGTTAAATGGCGTACATACTTGTTTTTGATCCAAATGTAGGCCTATATCTCGGTGTTTCAAGAAATTCCTGATTCCACCGGAAAACATTAACCAAACTTTTTCCTGATTGGTCAGTAAATAGAGAGGACCTTCCTCCATGCAGAGATCAACTTTTTTTAATGAAAAATTTATGAGATGAGAAATACAACAGGTTGAAGTGACACCATTCCGTGCATCAGGTGTTCAAACGCAATTATTTCCGAATTTGGAGTGAATCAGACAAGCAAACTTACATAGTCATAAAATGTAACTATTTTTGAAGACAAAATGTACAGGATGTTAAGAAATTTAAGAATGTTTAAGCCTACATGCGCCCATCTCAAATCATGCACTTCTCACTACCATGTCCATTTCATATGCTATCCATCATGGCTTCCATGCACACACAGTGTATTGCTCAATGTATTAAAGATAACCTTTGAGTTGGAGCAAATTTCTCAAAATTGGTAGTGATTAATATTACCAAACTTATGCCATGATGAAATATAATAATTTTTGAAGATAAAATGTGCTGATCGTAAAAGATTGAACAATGTTTAAGACTACCGCCATTCATTTGAAATAATGCACTTATTGTTCATCTCCTCTATGGAGATATTTTCCATGGCGGCCATCTATGATCATGCTTGCGGTTTCACCAAACGAACCATGGGTTTTGAGGTCTTATATTTTTTGTTGTATGTCAACAAAATTGATTAAATTTTCAGGATGATATTATTTTCATGTTGTTATAAGCAAATATAATGTTCCAGATAACGCTAGTTAATAAATACATTAAGAAAAAGTACCTTAAAATTGCACTTTCTGTTAGTAATCCTTTTTGGACTTTAACTTTTTAACATGTTCTAGCAGCCCTACATAAAACCGTAACACTCAAAAGGCCATATCTCTGGAATGAAACGTCCGATTAAGATTATTTAAACGCCAAAATTTTTCTTTCATCAATTCCCAGCCAATAAGTTAGGTCTGAATCAATTTAAAAGTACTTCAATTTTTAGTGGACATGCCTAGTAAGAGGCCCTGCATGAAATTATCGATTGGCTCCAGCCTCCAAACAAAGGATTTGAACCGGTGTCCTTCACCGTAGTTATGGCGGAATTCAATAAAATGTTGTCATCAACTTATTTGATCATAGTGCAGGGTTATGTGTGTGAGACGAACTGTCACGGTAGATTGCAATCATGCTTTTGTTGAATGCATTTGAGTAGTCTGCCATATTTACGGGGTGATACGTCACATGCAAGGCCTCTATTTACTTAGTGCAAAAGTGGTTAAAATATTGCTCTGCAAAATGTCTTGATTTTCATGATTTGGATTTATCATATTGAGCAGCATTCTACTTGTGATGTTTCTACACTGTAGAGAGGGTCTACAGCATTTCTGAGGTAAAACTGACAAATACAAGGTATATTTCTTGATGCTTGAAGTTTGGATTTCTTGTACAGTGCATCCCTATCTACCGCTGAGCTGCAAGACTTCAGGTCTGTAGATGTCATTATGTTTATGATAAAAACTGAAGTCTTGCTGGCAGGACTAGGGAAGAAGGTAAATAAAAAGAAATATGTGATTCACTAAACCAGCAAGAAGAAATTGGCTGACAACAAGGGAGCGACAAGGGCAATAAGGGAGCGATCGTTATTTACGACGGGCGGGGGGCATTTCCATGCCTCATGAAGATTTTGTTTTTTAATTAATTTTATTTTTATTTTATTTATTTTTATTTACCTTGTTCCCCTGTTTCCATGCCCAATGAAGATTTTTTTTAATTAAATTTATTTTTTATTATTATTAATGTGTGTTTTGATTCCACTGTTTCCGATTGTTGCCAATCGTGTCCTTCATGCTGGTTTGGTGCATCTCGCATTCCCTTTTTATCAGCCTTGTTCCCTTGTTTCCATGCCTAAATGAAGATTTTGTTTGAATTATTTTTTATTATTTGTTTGTTTTGATTTCACAGTTTCTGATTGTTGTCTTTTAAATTCTTTTATTTTTTTATTATTTTAGTTCCTTGTTCCTCATGTTACCAACCGAGTCCTTCAAGTTGGTTTAGTAAATCTCGCATTTCTTTCATTTGGCTCAGTTTGTTTCCCTGTTTTTCAGGGCTGGTTGGTTTAGTGAATCTCGCATGGTGTGTGTTTTCAGTTTTCCTTTTAATTTGCCTAAATTTTTTTATCCATTTGACAGATCATTTCATTTTTTTTAAAATCTTTTGCTTTCCATTTTCAAACTGACGCTTTCCTCTTGGGACTCATATTCTGTTCCTCGTTTCTGTGGAACCCAAAAAACATGCCAAATTACCAACCTCAAATCATGCACTGTCTATACGAAAGTATTAAAATCGGGCTTGAATTTCGAAGCTGCCATGATCACTGGTACGATTCAATTTGCACACTGAGTGATCGGAGCCTAACCAACACGGCAAATTTGAAACCGTCACAGCGACTCTCAACCAGTAATAATTTTAGCATTTTTAAATTTCAAAATAATCCCATTCAATTACACGGCTGGCTGGATAATCTCATAGGTAATCCTGTCGCATCTATTCATAGTCCTCTATTCTCAAGTAGTTAGACATCCACTTGAAAGTAATTAAAATTTAAATGAGATTCTGGTAACAGATCCATAAAGAAATGAAGTACTCACTCAAAATATTTCAGTTCTCCAATGCATTGCAAACTTCCAATGCCGATTTGGCTTATTGGGTAACTTCCATGTCAGCCCTCGAATTAACCCACGGCACCGACGGCATATTGCCGTGGGTGACCACCCCCATTGCCGCAATGCCCTCAAAAATATGTCCTTTACCGACGGTAGTCACTTGCCGTGCCCCTAAATGAAGTTGCCGTGGGTGCCCTAGCCGGCCAGCCTTGCCCCTTCATTATAAAATCATTAACAAGTACTGGTTACTGACCCCCAAAAATTGTGGGAAATTAAATCGAAAATCTTGAACACGATCGCTATTTTGAGCATCGTAACCACAGAATTGATCGTAACCCAGCTATCAATCACAGTATACACAATAGTTTGTTGTCAATTAATGTTCATTACCCCTACGTAAGCTTACATATTCAGCCAATCACATCGGCTTTTATGTACATTATCTGGTTGCTAGAAATCTGACTTCATTTTCTCGATTGGTCAGAGAAATACCTTCAGCCTACTATCGACCAATCAGAAACACTGTTAGTAACTATTAAAGCTTCCTCGTGTCGTGAACAAAATCCGAGCGCTGGGCAAATCAATTATTGATCTCTCGATTAGCAAACATTGACTTCCCATTGCAAACCGATGGCGATCCCCCTTCCGGTATCGTCTTATCTTGTACATGTGAGCCCATCTCTAGATATGTTTTGCACGAAATAGTTTTTATCCCGGCGAATTTGATCAATATTATTACCAAATTTTCATCGCTGTTTCGAGTCAGTTTTGCAGCTCAGAACTAGGGATCGCAAAATTTAAGTAAATTAAACTGTTGATTTTTGATTGCTTTGTATTTTATTATTTAAGCAGGTTTTTTGAGCAGGTTAGTTTTAGTGTAAAGTTGAGAGTCAAATTTTACTCTGGTGTCGAATTCAGCTGACAGCAACGCATCTATTCGCTTTTGAAAAATTGCCTTGGTGCCCTTCTCAAATTTTCAACAGTTGCCTTGATGCCCTTTTGAAATATTACAAATTGCCGTGCTGCCTTGCCTTTTCAGTGAAAATCCAAGGCAATTATCAACTTGCCCTAAAAAAGTTGCCGTGCCCCTTCAGATCCTTAATTCGAGGGCTGTTCCATGTGAAATACTCACTCCAGCTGTGGAAGATATTCGTCAAATAAACGCCCCGGGGGGGCGTTACATTTTCCCATGGGGGGGGGCATTTATTCAAGTTCAATTTTAGAATGATAATTCCCGTTAAAATCATAAAAAAAAGGTAAACTTAAAACTCACGCTAAAATGACAAACTATGAAATTAGAAACACTGACTTCTGGTTCACTTCCGGGTTTCCAATCCAGATTTTCGCCAAAAAGTGACGCTATTATCGACCTTGTGGGCAACTTGGTAAGCTTACTATATACACAATATCGCATGGAAATATCGGCATTTTTGAAACATCTTGGTTAAAAAAAAGTGGTGGGGGCGTTTATTTGAGGGGGGGGCGACTATTTGACGAAATACGGTAGGTAAAGCAATAATACAGAGGGAGTATGGGTTTCAAAATGATTACCTCGATGCTAATTACATTGGAAAAACATACTCCCCCTGTGGAAGATATTTCCAAAATCTTCCACAGGGGTAGTGTGGATTTAAGTCAGAATAGCCCATTGTATTTCAAGTTCATTGTATTATATCATGACTTCTAACTATCCATTCTGCTTATTGTTCTACATATTCTAATCTCAAATAGGTGAGCCCATTACCAGTTTTAGAGCAAATATTATGGGAACGCAACATGGATGGCGTTTCCTTGTATCGTATACCTGTAATAACCTACACACCTGGCGGCAATCTGTTGGCTGCTGTTGAGGCAAGGAAATCTAGTGGAGGAGATGCAGGACCAAAATTTCTTACTGTCAGAAGATCTACAGATAAAGGTTGGTATTTCTAACTAACAAAACTTGTCAACTTATTTTTTAGTATATCCCGGTAGTCCAGTTGCTCTACAAAAAAGGAAATAAAACTGTACCCTTGCCGCTCCCTACTGATTAGCTTGTCACCAAGGTCTTGGAAGTGTGACCACTATATTCAACAATAATCATCCTTGTGACAATGAGTAGTTAACTGACCAGACAAGACCAGTGACCAAGCAAGCAGAGAGTGCAGTGACCTTTAATACTGACCATCACTGATTGATGTGTGGATTAGTGGCTTTGGTTTTATTCCTTTTTCATAGAGCAAAGTTTTGGACTTCATATTACAATGTACACATATCTGTAAAACAACAGAAAAATCCATCTCCCCAATAGAGGATGAAAAAGGCCAAAAGGGCTTAGTGAGCCCCAATCACACAAAATTGTAAAGAATATGCCCAAGAAAACTATATCAATTTATATAATCCTGTATGTCACTCACTTTATTTTGACTGCCTTCCAAGGTATGTTGAGATGTTGCCATATACATGTACATAATGTGCATATAATATGGAAATGATGTATTTCCCAAAAATTGATTTTTTTTTTTCATCATAATATTATCACAGGGCATGTGTGTAGAATTTGATCAGAGCAAGATTGCAAATCTAATGCAAATATTTTTGTTAGAATCATTTTAATTTTCTTAACTGTTACGCTGCTGAAAAATGAAAGATGTTTACTCCTTCCATGCCTTGTACATATGTTTTGTGCGTATGGAAAAATTGCAAAAATGATAAACGACTCCTAAATCAACATTTTTGTTTTATCATCTAGGATACAACTGGTCACCTCAAAATTTCATTGTGAATGACGGCTCAACATACTACGATGGCCTCAATCTGGGTGTGGTCCTCGTCGACGACATCATGTCTTCAATCTACATCTTCTACAGCGTGTGCGCTCACTACGAAAAGTGTAATACATCATCAGCGCTTTATGTTAAAAGTGTGGATGATGGCATCACGTGGGAAAAGCCTGTTAATGTATCAGCACAAATTGGGACTAAAATGTTTGCTCCTGGCCCAGGCTATGGCATACAGGTGAGTACTGAATTTATTGGCCTTTGACGATCAAATGACCCTGGGGGCACTCGACTTTGGAAGTGACGGGGATGTGTGAACAGCAGTTCGAAACTATGGGTCTTTCAATGAGAGCCTAGACACCAAAAAGGGGGGGGGGTCTTTCAGTGAGAAAGTTTGAAAAAATTATCAAAATTTGAAAAAATTTGAGGAAAAAATGGGATCATTCAGTGAGAGATTAACAGACACAAAAAAGGGGGTCTTTTGGTGACAGGAAAACAAAAAAGGGATCATTGAGTGAGAGGGAGTTCAGTAAAACAAGAAAGGGGGTCATTGGGTGAGAGGGAGTTGAAAATGGGGGTCAATGTGGGCGCACATTCCTGTTACCTATTTTTAGTGAGTGCCCCCCGGGCAAATGACCTGTTGTCAGATTGTATACTGTATGTCATCAAAATATATTGTATATAATAAAAGAAATTTCCATGCGACTAGTCCGTTTTGGAGTATTTTTGGGACTAAAATGTTTGCTCTTGGCCCAGGCTATGGCATACAGGTGAGTGATGAATTTACTGACCTTTGACAATCAAATGACCCTGTGGGGGGGGGGCACTCGTCTTTGGAAGTGACGGGGATGTGTGAACAGCAGTTCGAAACTAGGGGTCTTTCAATGAGAGCCTAGACACCAAAAACGGGAGGGGGTCTTTCAGTGAGAAAGTTTGAAAAAACTATCAAAATTTGAAAACACTTCAAAAATAAGGAAAAAATTGGGTCATTTAGTGAGAATTTATCAGAAATTCCCCCCAAAATAGGAAAAAACAGGAAAAGGGGTCTTTTGGTAACAGGAAAACAAATAAGGGGATCATTGGGTGAGAGGGAGTTCAGTAAAACAAAAAAGGGAGTCTTTGGGTGAAAGGGAGTTGAAAATGGGGGTCAATGTGACCGCACATTCCTGTTACCTATTTTTAGTGAGCGTGCTGCATAATGTGATGAAAACTTAGGTACACATGTCCTTTGTTTCATCCTAAAACAAACATTATTTTTCTCTATTTTCAGAAAAAGTATCACCCCCATAAAGGCCGACTTATAGTGTGTGGTCATGGCACACTGGCCGGAGATGGAATGTTCTGCTTACTTAGTGATGATCATGGGAAAACATGGAGGAATGGTGGTGATGTGAAGAGTATCCCATATAATAAACCAAAAGTATCAGGGGACTTTCAACCAGATGAATGTCAGGTAGGGTTTACTATGAGGGGATATTTGTTTGGGAGACAGGCTATAGTTGAAACAATAGCTTGACTCTGGTGCTTTAGGCCAAGTAAAAATAAAAACATGTTTAGCATCCTGGTGTTTTGAAAAAGGGAAGGAGGAGGGGCTTTTTTAACAAATTTTTTATGAAACTGCTCTTTATAGCCATATTTATCGCCTTATTTTGAGTATTCGGCGTTGTGAATGATATCCGAAAATGAGGAGGACTCAGGAGGAGGCACATTTTATTTTGTTGTTTTGGAAGGTAGGCCCCTTCTGTGATCACAAAACTCTTCTGAAATGTGTCTTATACGTTTGCAAGGCTGTATACAAAATTTCAACTTCTCAAGTTCTCAAACATCTTTGAGAAGAAGTTTGCAAAATAAAAAGAAATTTGAAAAATCTCCAAAAAAGGAGGGCAGGGACGCTAAACTTGTATATTTTTTTACTCAGCCTTACTGTTTGTGTCAAAACCTTGACTTGCATATCAGTTTGTCCTTATTAAAAGTGTAGCTAACTTGTTCTCCTACAAAGAACTTATCTGTGATTACCTGCTTCGCATGAATTAGGTTCCACGCCACCAAATAAGAGTTCCTATTCATTTAAAAGGTATGGAGGAATTGATCGTTTTCTCATTGTTAAACCTCCCTGGTTCATTCAAAAAACCATTTTACCTAATGTTTATGATATCTTCTACCATATAACCAACAAATATTGGGTAGGTAAGCAGCTTGATTTTTCGCAGTGACGCGTCGAAAACTATGTACATCCTGTCAATCTTACAGCACACTGATTGTATGTAGTGACGTCATCTGGTGAAGAAGAACAAAAAACGTGCCTCAAATTTCAGAACTGTGACAAATGTAATCTTTTTATGCTTAGATAATGAGAAAACCGTCCACAAAGTACAGCTATCACAAAAAATAGGCACATCAACCTTCTTTTCTAACTTTTTTTCCCATTAAATCAACCTTGGTGTGGTTCTCACAATAAAAACACTGATTTTCTTACCAGCCGTTTACCTTGGTGGTGTGATTTGGTGGTGTGGACTCTACAGGGTCAAAAATTTTTCTTAAAACCCCATTTTACATGATCTTCAGCCTTTCTCAACATATCTTGACCATTAAAAGTGAAATCATTCAAGTTTAAGTATTGATGCCGACTCAAATTAATGCAGCATGTGCGTTGCTAACTATGTGCTATCTACTGAAGATAGCAACATTAAGATATGATAATCAGGCAGGGCCTAATTTTTTGCTTCTCAGCCTTTCAGATGTTTTTAAGGAGGCACACAGGATCACTAATTATCCATTATTATTCACCTCATAACTCGAAAACTATTTATGTAAAGTATATAAAAGTATACATTTTTTGAAAGGAAATGAGCTCATAAATCCATTTAAAATGTTAGTTTTGGGTCAAAAACTACAATTTTCGAGAAAATCACAAAAAACGGCTTTTCTGACCAAAAATTTTTGGTCCGCCATAAAAAAATTATTTGAAAATCAAAAACTGTAAAACATGAATTTGATTAATTTAGACAAATAAATCTAGAAAGTGTTTTTTTATTTTTTCGACATTTTGCTTAGTTTTTAAAATATAGGCAAAAAATCAGTAAAAACGTGTGACCCGTGTTCAAATTTTTGAATCATGGGTGATAAAAAAAGTTCTAGGCCCTAATTTAAGAAAATGAAAAAACACTATCTAGATTTTGGCCATATCTAAACGTTCGACTTAAAAACTTACCTCAGTGATGCTTCATTTAGACGCTATGGCGGTCCAAAAATGGTTAAAAGTGGTCAAAAGTGAACTTGCCGAAAATCGTGATTTAGAAAAATACAGCAGATTTTAGGTCCATTTTTGAAGATTATTCCATAAATATATAATCCGGTAACTTGTGACGTTTGGTCAAGTAAGAAAATGAGAAGGGGCGTCCAACTGCAGCAGATTAGCATTTTTAGGGTGATTTAGACGGTAAAATATACAAGATGACAAAATTATCCGTGCACATTCGGCAGATGTTTATCCACATGGAGCAGCCATTTTATTTACTGCAGTCTTGTTTCCATGGTGCAGCAGAGCGTCCGGCAAGGCAGCGGCGTCGCGTTAGCGTTGAGGAGTGACAGGGCGGCGGGCAGACAGACAGGTTACGCGAATAAATTGCACAGTGCATGGTCGTGTTGCCGTGAACGAAACCATGATTATTTAAGCATAATTTTGTCCTGTTCCGTATAAAAAAAAAGATCATGCTCTGTATTAAAATTTGCGGACATCAGAACATTAAAAGTAGCACAGAATAACTGACAAGCAATTATTTTAGCAGATAAATCAGGAAGTTTTATGAAAGGAAGAATAAATTGAGACATAATCATGATAATTGCGATTTCTGTTTTGTCCTAATTTTCATAATTTTGCTTTAAAAATGCAATGTTTTTAATTGATCGTTTTGGTGATTTTCTTCTTTTTTTTTTTTTTTTTTGGTGTTGACAAATATTGCATTTTTATGTTCATTATCCTTTTCTGAACCGCAAACATGATGTTGTTACTTCTCGTTGCTTTTTCTTTTTAGTTGGTGCTTGAGAGGCACCACAGCGGCCCGTCCACGCCAAAGATAGGCATTTTAACGCCCGTTATAGCTAGGCCTACACCACAGGAATCCCAAGTAAAATTTTAAAAGATTCTGATGTGTCATTACTCAATATTCCGTTTTTGTTATTGTAATTGTTTGTTGTTTTCATATTTTATTTTTAACTTTTTACGGAATATCAAACACGTAAAAAAGTCATAGGCCTATTATAGGCCTAAAGCCACAATAAAGTTGTAAAATATTTTGTACCGCATAAATAAAAAGTGAATACATACAACAACAACAACAACAAAAAAGTGTGTCTGTTGTTGTTTTCAATCAAATAAACGTGTAAAAATTGGGGTAAAAGTTGTAATATGTCTTGAATAAACTTCTTGTAAAACGGACAAAAAGTAGGCCTATGCCTATATATAATGTTAAACGGGCAAAACACGGAGAGGTCACAAGAAAACTGAAAAACACGGAAATTGACATACAACAAAAACAAAAAAAAGTGTGTCTGTTGTTGTTTTCAGTCAAATAAACGTGTAAAAAGTGGGGTAAAAGTTGTAATATGTCTTGAATAAACTTCTTGTAAAACGGACAAAAAGTATGCCTATATATAATGTTAAACGGGCAAAACACGGAGAGGTCACAAGAAAACTGAAAAAACACGGAAATTGACATAGCCTAATAAAACCGAATTTCAAAAGTGGAAAACGGAACACTTATGGCTTTAAATTAGATTGTGGTTTATGCAGTAGGCCTACCGTAGGATATAGGCATCATGCAATAAAGAGCGTTTTAAAACACTGCATGAAAACATTCACGAAAAATGCTTTAAAGCAGTTTACCTTTTAAAGTTGGCAGAAAACATTATAAACGTGAAAGTTGAAAGCCAGACAAACATTGCAAATAAAAAGGCATTCGGCCAAAACATTCGCAAAAAGTGTTTTCTATCGTATCTACCAGATTGCGTCATCATTACAGGGCTTCTTACGGGTAACTACTTCTTACAGATAAATTTCATCTTTTCAAGTTGAGAATGAAACTTGAAAAACAAAACAAAAACAAACAAAAGATTCACTATTATGTTCATATAAAAAGAGACTAATTTACACCACTATACCAGCACTTTTGGCGAAATGTATCGAGTAGGCCTACTGATTCTGGGACGGGGAAGGTGGTGGTCTGTCGGCCCGCAGTTTTGCAATGCAATGGTGCAAGCTTTAACTACCTTGGAAGAGATCAATCCGATAACATATACGGTAGTGATCGCGATTCAATCAGCGCCTCAATCAGCAATCACCTCGCCCATCCAGTTTACCATGTGTGCGTGTCTTTGCTAGATGTGCGCCACAGTACGCGTTCGAGAACGCGATCTATTATGGGAAAACAATGATTTATTTGCTTTTGCATTTTGGCGAATTTTTAATGAAAAGGGGTCTTTAAAATAGCTTTCTTATGGTTCAAATGTTAAGATTTCTTTAAAATCTATTAATGACAAGATAAAATACGGTTTGAAGATGACATTAGTGATGAAAACTCAATTTTGGCCATGTAACACTTCAGTGATCCTGTGTGCATCCTTAATTGAGTCACGTCACAGAACACATGTTAAAGTTGAAACAAACATTATTATATCCAGACCTATTGTCAAGTAGGCAGAGCGATAGTTGCACTTACCCATGAAACACAGCTTCCCTTTTAAAGGCTTTTCTTGTTTGCAGCAATTTTCTTGTAAATAGTCAAAAATGCTTGAGGGATTTTTTCTGTAACTTCATCATGATGCCAGATGGTCACATACATGGTCATATCTGAACAAAAACAAAATTGAAATCAGACAGATTACTGCAACTGCATAGGCCTAACGGAATTTAACTCAGTCATGTCTCAGAGTCAATAACTAGCGCCCAGCCTACTCGACAAAACCCCAGTTTTTCAGTTTAGGCCAATGGAACTCGATTATTAGTTTCCGATTGGATGTTTGAAAAAAAGGACGAGGTCACTATTTCATTATTCATTATTCGGTCTCTTTTCATTATCCATTATGTCAACAAAATCAATGATTTTATGAACAGCTTTCTCCAAATTTAGGTTCCCCACCAGTACCAAAGTATATGGTCATGTTTTTTGAGGTGGGCCCCCAAAAAAGGTGGAGCTGTCACATTTTCCAAAATTGTTTTTCTTCTTCTTCATATATTTTTGCTAAAATCCATCATGAAGAAATGGTTTGGGTCTCATTTTGAAGATAAATTATTAATCTAATGAAATAATAACAAATACAGTTGAACAAATGTATTAATTAATTACAACCACTTAATTAAGTTAATTAGCCAGGGGTGGAGCCGGTAGAGGAGGAGCTCTGTGTAAATCAAATGAGAAGTTGGTGTTCAATAATAAAATTTATGCACTTTGTTGCCTAGTAGAAGTAAAAATGCATATTTGCATAATGTTTTAATGTTATTTTTTAACTTCCTATAACTATAATTGCCTAGCTAATCTTAATAAACTTAGTAATTAAGGATTTAACGAGCTTTTAATTAATGCAGGAGAATGTGTGTCATGCAATACAATGGGCTTTAAATTTTGCATACATGAAGAAAGGAATAAAAATAAATCTCATCTGTCATAAATAGATCTTTTAAATTGTTTTATCTCTGAAAATTATATCTATCAAATAAATCTTCTCAAAGGAGATTATTGCAGTCATAGGATTTAATCTGATGACATATTGATCTCTGGTTATTGTTAAATAGTTTATTGATGTAGGCTAATTGTGCATATGCCTACATATACATGTACATGCACCATTGTTACAATTTATTCACTGTAAATTGATTTTTGAAACACCCTATCAATGGAATTGGATAATTAAATGTGATATTATAGCAATTCTTTAAGCTATTTTGTTTCCAAATTTGAAGTGCATTTGCTTACAAATGGCACTTAGGGAAATTTTACATTAAATTAAACAATTTAAAATACAACTTTTTTAACACCCTGTATAACACAATGGGCTTAACAAATATAGTGCAAACTAAATATTTAATGAAAGGACTAATTGTGTACATTCCAAATATCAAGTTCATTTTCCAATTTAATATACTACCGTATGTAGAAATATTGGAGTGGTAAAGAAATGTAATTTTTTCGGTATTTTTCAATGGAATCACCCTGTATATTTTTGGCACACCCTGTATATCCACTCAAACTTGCAATCCTGACAATATATGCTTTCTAAAAATATATACTTTTACATAGTTTGGGTGAAAACTTTTTGAAATATAATCAGAAATACAAAAAAGGAGTTGATTTTTGAAAAATTGCAAGATGTGACGGAATTGGGTCCCACCTCAAAAAGCATGACCATATATTGTTGATGAAAGACCATCTTAAAACAGGTATTAATGCTTAGATCATCTTTACAGATATTTTGCAACAGATTGAAAAAAGATTTGAATTTGTTTTCATTAAAATGAAAAGAAATTTGTAATCACTAGAAACATGAGGTAATCCTTAAATTTCCATTATTTACTACATCCTCTACCCCTACAACTAAGAAAAACTGCTGATTATGATCAGCAGGGGATGTCAGACATTTTGAGAGTTTCAATTTTGATTATTTCCATTTCAATTTTCAGATCTTTGACTTTTTTATGAAAATAATGAAAGTTTTGGTCAAATTGAAAAAGTGATGCGGGCGGTCAATAGGAAACTAAAAATCGAGTTCCATTAGCCTTAGGCTTATAGGCCTTATATCTTGTGCAAGAAGAATGGTCTTGCCTAGCTGATTAATAATTACATGTACTTTAGCATGGTAAAGTTCCAGTAATAAGACTTTTTCAAGTAAGCTTAAACTTTCAAAATTCAATCTAAAGCCATTTTTGAGCATATTTCCCAATCCCCATATCTACATTTGTAGGCCCCCCCCCCCCACCCCATGTAATGCAAATTAGCAAAAAACTTACCCCAAAACAGACAAATCTGGTTATATACTATTCCACAATTTGAATTTTATCTTGCTCGGTGATCTAAATATAGCGCATCGCCAGACAGTGTTTCTAGAGTGTCTGTCATACATGTCAAATACAGGTTCCACGCCACTAAATAGAGTTCCTATTCATTTATGTGTTAAAAGGTATGGAGGAATTGATCGTTTTCTCATTGTTAAACCTCCCTGGTTCATTCAAAACACCATTTTACCTAATGTTTATGATATCTTCTACCATATAACCAACAAATATTGGGTAGGTAAGCAGCTTGATTTTTCGCAGTGACGCGTCGAACAACTATGTACATCCTGTCAATCTTACAGCACACTGATTCTATGTAGTGACGTCATCTGGTGAAGAAGAAAAAAAAACGTGCCTCAAATTTCAGAACTGTGACAAATGTAATCTTTTTATGCTTAGATAATGAGAAAACCATCCACAAAGTACAGCTATCACAAAAAAATAGGCACATCAACCTTCTTTTCTAACTTTTTTTCCCATTAAATCAACCTTGACACCAAAACACTGATTTTCTTACTAGCCATTTACCTTGGTGGTGTGATTTGGTGGTGTGGACTCAACCAAACTAGAGGAGATGATTTTGACTGTGATGACTTTATTCTGTTGCATTCAAAGATGAATGCAAATTTTCATTGAATAAATCTATTATCTAAAAAAATGTAAATGAGGATGACCAGGTTAAATTTTTTGTGTGATATTTACCATGAACATAATGAATATAATGGGCTATCCATTTCAAATACACACTTCCCCTGTGGAAGATTTAGCAAAAGTCTTCCACAGAGGGAGTGTGAGTTTTGAGTAGAATAGACAATTGGGTAACTTCAATTTAAATTACTCCAGTTGCGGAAGGTATGGGTAAAGCCATAATACAGAGAGAGTATGGGTTTCAAAATGATTAATGTTGACCAATTACATTTGAAAAACATACTCCCCCTGTGGAAGATATTTCCAAAATCTTCCAGAGGGGTACAGTTTGTCTACTCTGAAGTACAAAGTGACAACGCGCGCGTATACAGCGCGTTAACAGTGCGTAGTGTTGCGTCTCTGCTGCAGGTATGCGTGCCTTGTCGGCACAATGTGTGCGTCCGCGTCTGTACTTTGTACTTCAGAGTAGACTGACTGTAGTGTGGATTTCAACTGGAATAGCCCAATTATAAGACAAAATGTGCTTTAGAAAGCTAGTGATAACCTTGATGAGAGATAATTCTGATCTAATGTCATCAAATGACTGAAGATTGTTAATTTTGGCAGTCAAATTTAGTGAGGTGCTAGGCTCTGGTGTGTTACCCATCGAGGTAACCCCATTTGAATTCACATTCCCTGTGTGGAAGATTAAGGTCTTGTCTTCCATAGGGGGTGTATGGATTTCAACTGGAATAGCCCATTGTAGTGTGTCTTGGGTGCTATTTAACCCCCTGGAGACTACTGGTCATCTAGCAGCATTTCTGATTGGTTGATAACTTGAAATGCTCATTTCAATTGCCAATTATGACGAGGCTTTAAACTATTTATGGTCAAACTTGTATTTGCAGATGATCTTAATAATACCCTACTTGATTGGTTCAAAATTGGACACAATATTCATTTTGGGCAATCGGGAGGTAGTTCTCATGGGGTTAAGTGCAAGTCCCTGAATTGTTGTTTTGGTGTAATTTTTGGCCACAGTATAGTCAGTACAAATTTTAAGTGAGCAGAAGCCTTGCGGGTTTGGCACTATAAATCACCAAGGTTATTCTTAGTCATAGCAGCATTTGTGTATTCACAAAATTATGTATTTTCTATTCTTGCATTAAATTGCCGTTTCAGCCAATGGAGCTTCCTGATGGTTCTGTCGTTGTGAACATGCGCAATCAGGCTCATTACCACTGTCACTGTCGTATCATAGCAACCAGCTATGATGGTGCCGACACATTTGACATAGAGAATGTGGTGTTTGACCCGGCTCTTAATGATTCGGGTGTCGCTGCAGGAGCACTGTATCATCGTGGAGTCATGTATTTCAGCAATCCTAACCATCGTACATCAAGTAAGTAGAATATATACTGCGCAAAAAAAGGTTTCCTCACACTTGGAAAAATAATCACAATTTCAAAACTGAACAATATTGGGGTTAATATGTTTTCTTGATAGATGCACTATCTAATCCTGCTCATTATAACACCACATTGAATCCAATGTGACCTTAAGAAGTAAAGTTACAAGCAATTGAATAGACAATGGTCCCGTTTTGAAAGTGACAATCTGGCCTGTACAAGGCGCAAAAAGATTCCAACAAGTCCAAAAAAGAGACAACACAGTTTCTTAAAGCATTTTTGTTCCAGTTTTACTTCTCTGTACTTTTCATAACTTTCATTTAATTTGTCAGTTCTTTTGTTTCAGTTTTCTTTTGTTCCTTTTGTTTTAAATTAAAGGCACACATAAATTAGCCATTCACCACTCTCAAACTAGAACATGTCTATGATTGAACAGATTCATCAGGATCGGTATAGTAAACTGGTTAACAAAGTTCTTTGTATCTGATCCAGAATGTTCACTTACTTGTGTACGTTTCAACAACACCTGTTGTCTTTATCAACACTTGATGGGTAGTGACTGCTATTGGCAACCGACGCTAGAAGTAGTTCCAGTCATCATTTTTGATGAGTTCCTGACTCAGGGATCAAGAAAATCCCTTGAAGGAAAACAGACTGGCGATTTACTTGTTCGTTTATAACTATGTGTATCGATGATTTACTCAGAACCCTTTACACTTCTATGGATGGGGCTCTTCATGTTTGCATGTTTTAAAAGCACTCGATAGTAAGCACATATTCTAACTGACAAGCTTTTACGGTATATGTGACGTGTCATGTCAAAAACAGACACTTTTGGGCAGGTTATCAATTTTGAAGATTTTACATATCTTAAATGTACAGATATTTTGCTCCACAAGGACATTCCTAACCAAAGATATTGAGTTCATAAGTTATGGTACTTTAAAATTGGAAATTGAGATATCAGCCTTTAAAAATGTTGAGAGAAGGAATGACCTTGAAAAATATCAGAAAAATTACAGGATGCCACTTATATTCCGGTCTGAAATTATCAGACAATATTTTAAACATTATTAGCACCACAAATGTGACTGGACACTACGAATGAGACGAAAAGTCGGCAAATTGTAAAAATGTGTGTGAAGGTCGTATTCATTGGTACCTCAATTTGGTGCGACAAGTATCTCATCAAACACTGTTTAAACCAATCAATAATCCTATTGCTGAAGAGGATAACAAACTTCTACCTATTTCTATAGAATCCTTAAATAGTTCTTGTCTTTGTTTGTTTTGGCTAAATCCTGTTCATGTGGTGGATAACAAAGCATTGTATTTTGTCTACACTGTAGGTATGTATAACCAACAATTAACAATGAGAGGACATTCCTGAGCCTCGTTGACTTAGGGATGATTTGAAATGACCGCCAATTATGACTGTTTGATATTTATTACCAGAAATGTGGAAAAAGAGACACATGTAGAACCGAAAAAAGGTACCATTTTTTTGAAGGAACAGAGTTCAACAAACCACAACCCCGCTTCTGGATATCGTTTGAAGTCAAATGATACCATTTTAAAGCTTATGATATATATTTTCTAAACACAAGATAAAACAAAATTGACCAGGGGCCGACTTTACGGCTGATTCGTGGTGTCCAGTCACAAATGTTCAAAAAACCCAAATTGTGAAAAATCACACCAGAGCAGATACCACGTCACATATATTAGCATACCGTAAAGATTCGTATAATGGCGCTATGGGTTGCTTTGACATAACTGGAATTTTAGACACAATCTAAAAGTGCCCTCTAATAAAAATCCCACCAGCAAATAAGGACACATACCCTTAATTCTTATTGGGATTTTCAGAGGAAGGTGCTCTCTGTTTGTACATGAATTTACCCCAAGGCAAAGGTGCCCCTGTGCACCATTAGGCGAATGTTTACGGTAATCCAGGTACAAGTTCTACAACCAAATGTATTCTTTTCTTTCCACACAGGAATAAATTTGACCTTGCAATGGAGTTACAATAATGGGACAACATGGGCAGGGCAATTACAAATCTGGCCCAAATCAAGCACCTATAGCTGCATGACAACCATCCCTGGTGGCTTGGAAGATCACGTTTATATAATCTACGAAAAAGGAATATCATCGCTAGAATCAATATCATTGGTTAGAGTGAGTCTGTATGGAGGGTTATTATGATGGGGTTGGCATTAACAGTAGGGCTCAACCGAGTATAGATTGGATATCGTATCAGCTTGATATTTGGGATATCGGTAAAAAAATATTATTTTTTATATTATATTATATTACATATTAGGCAAAAAAAAATGTTTGGTTGCCCTTCCAAGACAAAAATTTGGAGGGTCAGTAGGTCGATCCTTTTTTTTTTTTTTTTTCATGGGCTCTTCTTTCATTTTTCCTCCATTTTGAAAAGGCAAGCATTGACACATGCTTGATCATTTTATGGTAAAAAATTGTGCGATTTTGGAGTGAATTTAAATGGAAATACTGCCTGTTTTTAATCAAATATGCATTTAATAAATAAAATGAGTGAATAACAAGTATAAAATGTCCTTGATACTGTCCAAATTTAAGGTTTCTTCTAAAAAAGTGATTGGAAAAAAAACCGACCCAAGATTTCTTATTGTTTGGGTCGGTCGCTGAGGGCAACCAAACATTTTTTTTGGCCTTATAAATGCATGTAAAACCAATGCATCTATAATATGTGATAGATGAAGAGGTAAATATTAGTTAATGTTTTGCATATTAAGGATAACAAACTGTAATTTTTTCATAATTTTTTTCTAATTTTGTTTTTCAAATTAACTGTGAATGATCCAAGCACTTCAGTGGTTCTCCAAAAATTAAAAAAGAAAGAATTTTGTTCATTTTTTTTTACCGATATGGGATCGGATAGAATATCGGCCGATATTATAAAATCTATAACAGATCGGTAGACAAATACCATATCGGTTGAGCCCACAGAATTAAAACCAGAGAACCAGGACTTGACTGCCATCTTGATAAAGGCATGGAGCAAAAATTGGGGGTATTCGGTTTCCCTCGGAATACGCTCGAGGCATTCGTTGTCATGCAAGCGCTGCATGCGAGTACCCAAGACGCTTCAGATGAGACGCAGAATTGTTTTCGTTTGTCTCCGCGCACTGTCGGCAAGGACCCGAATACCCCCAATTTTCTCCCCATAGCTGACGGTGCGATTGTAGGTGGCGGTATAGGGAGTCCCGGTTTTCCTTCTCTAATTCTGTGGTTGAGCCCTAATTATCAGGTTCTAACTTATCTAGCACCTTCTGTGCTTATACAGTCATTTTAAGGGGGGTGATTATATGTATTATGTGCTGCTAGTCAAAATTGATATTTTCTGTATAAATTGTAATTCACAATAATGAAACAAATCCGTACCTGATTTCATACTAAAAATATGCTAATTGGGGGGCATTACAAGTATAGAAAAATCCACAGGGTTCTAATTATGTCGAATATATGGGACACAATCTGGCCCATGGGGCCAAAGGTGGCAAATTTGATATTGAGATAAAGGCAAATATATGGAGTAAAAAAAAAAAATTACATAAGAAAATACACATCACACCTCAGAATTTTGTAAACAAATAAGCTAGCCCTTTTTGGTGTTTTCTGTATATGATAGCCTAATATTTGTATGAGGTAATAATAATAGTAACTCAATTTTCAAAAATGCCACCTTTGGCCCCCCATGGAGCAATATATGGTACCTCAAAATCACAGGGTCCTGTGTTCTGGGACTCATTGATAAAGAAGTATTTCCCTTCTTGAAATAAAAACAAATTCAGGTGTCTTTGGGCCACTTTTCATGTCTTTGTGTAGCAAAAGATGGTTAATTAAAACAATGTGGCATTTGAAGTGGTATTTTAATTTATAAAATTGAGATAAATATTTATTTACTAAGGCCACAAAAAGAAAATTGTTTGATTGGTGTAACATAAAAAATTAGGGTCTAAGGATTTTTTTTTACTTTTAAAGCTGTAAATTGCAGTTGATAAAGGCCTTTTTTTCTTCCTTTTTTTAAATTCTTTTTTTTGGCAAAAAGAATTTCAAAAAAACTCTAGGGTCGGGCCTAATTTTAGGGTTGGTTGGGTTACGCAATCAAACTTTTTTTTGTGGCCGTATGTCAATCAAGAGAAAGAAAAACATGAATAACCTAAACCTTCGCTTTTGTTCTTAAATGTTTGACGATCAATATGAAAGTTTGTTTTACGCGCTACAAACTTAATATGTGCAAACATGGCAAAAAAGTGTTCAACTCGGGCAATTAAGTAAAATCAAGCGTAGCGTTTGAACCTGAACTAGGAAACAAAGCAAGTTTTTCTGTTAGCCAAGATATTACCGATTCTATTTTATATCACATTCATGCCATGACCCCTTAAGCAAAAATGCAATTACTAATCATGAAAGTCAATTTTACGCGATGCAAGCTTGATATGCACGCGAAAAGGTCAAAAGTGGCCCAACTCATAATGATTAGGATGATCTGGTTTAAACAAATTTAAAAATAATCCTATTATAATGTAAGAGATGCTTTTGTATTTGTGTTGTGTATGTTACTTATATTATATTCTTTCTATCTGTTATTTTCTCTTTTCTCAAGTTTTTTGTCTTTTGTCCTGTTTAAAAGCAAAATGAATAAAAAAAACCAGATTATCTGGTTTGACACATACATGTAACCTATTTGGATTCTTAGTAACAATTTCTAAAGGGGGCACAAAGGTTGCCTCCAAACTGTTAAATGTTGAGTTATATAAAAGTTATAAAAACAATATGTTCCAAACATTTTATAATGACATTTTGACAACATTTTATTTGATATAGAATGTTTTAAAACATTTTAGTAACTCAACATTTAAAGTTATAACCATTTTTACATGTTTTAAAAACATTATTTTTATATTAATATTTTTTGGGAATGTGCATGCTAGAACATGCATTTCTATGCAAAAGGGCATTGCTATGCAGCTGAATGTCTTGTGAGCATTACTATGTAGCTGAAAGTCTTGCCTAAATGATAGTCACTTACTCAGGACATGGTGTTAGCAAGCCATCCGTCATTTTGGAGGGGCAGTTTTCTCCTGGGACAGGCTAAATTAATGACTTGATTTATGCGAAATTCTGAAAATAATGTTTGAATAAGTTCTGTGAACTCAAAACAAGGCCAGACTAATAAATGAAGTCTAAAATGAAGTCTATGTAGCAATAACTATTTGAACTGATTGAACCCCCCAGAAGGGGCACAGGTCTGGTTTATGTTTTCAGGGTCAAATTTTGGACTGGCAGTTTTGGTGAGAATGACGGGCACTTGTCAAATCCAACCTAAGACACTGCTCTAGGACACCTACTCCAGGAAGTAAACGTAAATTCTAAAAAATAATCAGGTTTGCAAAAAAATTAACAAATTCATTTTCAAAAGTTTGTACATTATGTTTTTTTAATATAGATCAAAACCCAAATTACCAAGATTGGAAAGGAGTGGAATTATTTTGTATAGGCATCAAAGCATGTGTATTTATAAACTGCTCGCTAGATGCTAAGAGTGGCTTCTATTACGAAATGAGCTTATACTTGCACTCCACGCTCGGTGAGCGATTGGTTAAAAACCAATCATTGGCTAAAAACCAATCATGCCAATCGCTAATAGCTCAGGGATGTAATTATATTCTAATGGTCTGTATAGAATAGTAAACTCAGGGACAATAAGATCACATTCCTCCATTGCATATTGAGATGAATTGATTTTATTCCTATAATGAAAATAGACTACATGTTGTGATATGATGGTGTAGATTCTTTTGATGTGATTATATTCTCAAACCTATATACCATTATTTTTGCTTTTTGTACAAAACATTTGTAAGACTTGCAGTTGAATATATGTGTTGAAAGAATATGATAAGCATTACTGTGTGTATTGAAATTCCACTCTGGGTTTTGAAAACAAAAAACTGACAAAAAATCTAATTTTCTTGAGTCGGCAATGTTAAAGAGGATAATTAATGAGCATGCGCAGATCGTAAAAAATGAGTCATTTTAGATGATAAATGGGAACACTGCATTCGTAATGGGTAGAAGCGTGTATTTTTATGGTAACAGGTGGTGTGCTTAGCCTAAGTCGATCGGCCTATCTTGAACAAACTCACCATGTGTGGCTGTTGAAGAACTAGTGGATTCGCCCTTCTATCATGGCAATTTCTGACATGAATAATAGGGATGATGACGCTGTGTGCCGTCCTCATGCTTATATGTTGAAATAACTTCCCAGTCCTTTCAACTTCCAAGTTAAGGTACTTTTAAGATTTTACACAGGTATCTGGGTGTGAATAAAGTGCTCTCTCAAATTGATATTGTTTAAATTTAAATCCAATTTATGTACTTTTTGTGAAAGAGAGAGAAGATATTCATCATTTTCTTTGGGATTGTATTGACATAATTCCTTTTTGGTATCAAGTTCGGTTTTTATCTTTTGAGAGACTTTCTTGAGCTTAATACAAAACATGTTATTTTGGGCTTTTAGGATATTGAGAATTCCAAATATAATTTTGTAATACTTCATGCAAAGTATTTATATCTCTACTGCTAAATGGGATAAAGTAAACACAATTATGTTTTTGTAAAATTTCTGAAATTTTATAGAGAAACTGAGAAGATAATTGCTGTAAAAATAATAGATTAAAAAGTGGAGTAACAGATGGAAAAATATCAACTTGTAATGTGTTGATTATTTTGTTAAATTCAAATGTACTTTCTAAATTGTATATTTTATTGTTGTTGTTTTTATATATTTATACTTGTATGTTTTAAATGTGCAAAAAAAGATGACTTGATGCAAATGACAGAACCTATGGAGGCATTTTAACCCCCTGAGCGCTAGCACTACCTGGCGGTACCTGCCGATCTAACATTGCCTCTGATTGGTCAATTACGGTACATGATATCTTCATTTGAATCACCAATCATAATGGAGCTTTGCAAATAATTCACCCAAATTTTTTTGCGTGGTGAAATTATTCTAACAATGTTGCTGATTGGTCGAATTTATAATGAAAACCTCTTTTTGATCAATCGGCAGGTATAGTTCTCATGGGGTTAACACCACCCTTTATATGGTGGGATAAGGGAACTGAACCTTACAAAGAGGTCAATTCCAAAATTACCTGGACTTGGTTAAAATACAGGCAATGTGTTCCTGTTGTCAAAAGGACATAGAAAAAGTATAGTTTGATATGTCAAAGTATACTTTTGCTGAATCCTTATTACCAGAGGATTTTGATGGCCTGAGTTTTGAACAGGTCCGAGTAGTTTTGAGCTTGACCCTCAGTGCAAAGTTCAATGACCTTTTTCTACTATAAAAGTGAGGGTACTGTTAAAATGCCTCCATAGCCCAGATTAATTGGCACTGTAAGTACTACTCATCTGCCAAATATGACACGATTTGCACGATTGTAGTGCATGTAAACTGAAATCAATGGCACTAAAATCAACTCAAAGCTATTTATTGGTAGAGTTTAAACCGTTACATACAACTAAATTTGTTCACTTACTTGAGCTTAAAGCTATATTATAACATTTTCATTTAAAATAGATTACTATTTCTTTGCCAAAAATGTTAACTTATACTGTCAGATATATCCCCTTTTATTTTTGAGCTGAACAACTAAGACAAAGCAAAGCAAATTGGAATTTACTACCAGCGCCAATGTCGCCAATGCGTGACACTCCTTCGGTTTTGTTACGGTACAATCCTTTGTTGTGTAGATCGCCATCCCGCACGCCATATACGATACTGTGTTGTGAACATCGTGTGTGCGTTCAACTGACATTTCCATTGTAATAATAAAACGATGGTTCCTGCGTTTTATTCAAAATCTCGGATTTTGACAAAACTACAGCACATAGGGTCTTGATTTTTGCAGGACATGTTGGTTTAATGAAGTACAATACAATCATGTAAAAAAACCAGAACCTTTAATGATCTTCTTTGGGTATAAGCTACGTATTTGTCTACTTTTTTTCCACTACAGATTTCAATCCCGATATCAATTTGTTTAGATTTTAAATAAATGCAAAGAGTGGCCCTCTATTAGCTCAAATCATTAGCATGTGTATGTCAGTGTAACATTACAGGTCAAAAACATTTTGGTGTAAGTATTTTCACATTTGTATTTTATATGTGTAAAATGTGAACTATTAAAATAAGGTGTCTATAATTATTTGAAATACATGTTATTTTATGAATAAAGATTATTCAAGCTTTCTGAAAATTGCACGAGTTGTGATTCTTATTGTTATGAAATAGCGAAAATTCTTGCTGCATGCAGGAACACATTAGTAGTAAGCTAGTAGTAATAAATTTGTTATTCTGTAGAGATTTTTTTAACAATACTTGATATTTGAGCAATATAACTTCTAAGTATTGGGGGTAACGTATCTGTCTTAACGTATCTGTTCAGCCTTTTACAGCCTTTTTCTGAATCATGCAAGTGAACAGGCTGTATAACGCGACCAGAGGTGACTCCGTATTCAGAATGCAGTTCGATATGTAGAACCCAGGGGGATGGGGGATAAATCCCCCCCCCCCAATATTTTGCCAGGGGGGATGGTCCATAAAATCATTCCCCCCCAATGTTGACGCCTGATAATGGGTTTCTGACCAAATTAACCCCATATTTGCCCATTTTAGCCCCGAAAGTGCAAATTTCCGTGCGCTTCACACGCATTTATTCTACTTTTACACCATATTTAATCAGTTTAGCTTCAAAATAGCAACATTTTTCACACCATCCACGCAATTGTACCATAAACTTATTCTGTCGCCAAAAGGAGCTGGATTGACTATACTTCAAGAATTTTTTTCCAACTGCATCCCCCCATGTCAAAAAGAAATCTACGCCACTGAAAATAGCAAAAACCATGGGATTTTTTTCTGTGTATAAAACTCGGAAGGGGGGGGCACCTGTGCCTACTGAAGCATGAAACAGAGGTCTATCAGAAAATGGGGGTCATTATGTGTGGAAATGCTAAAAATTGGGTATCATTAAACAAGAAAAATAACTTTCTGGGCAAAAAATGTGCAAAATCTTGCTACAAATATGTAAAAAAAAAGAATCAAAATGCATGCAATGATTTGGTGCCTATTTCTGAAAAAGGGGGTACTGGGTGTAAGCTGATGAAAAAAAGAGAGTCATTGGGTCACATGTAGTAATGTATTATGTGAGTGCACCCGGGGTATAAAATGGGTTAATAAAATGCATATCATTTGTTGCTCAAGAAATTTTACAAAAAGATGCACTTGTACTGAGATGTTGATGCATATAATGCACTCCTGCAGAGCTCCTCCTACATTAACATCTCAGTATGTGTGCATTATTTTGTACAATTTCACTCCTAACAATTGACACACATTTATTAACCAATAATTAGTAATTTTAATTTGTTTACATCAAGCTCACAGTTCAAACAACAAATAGCGATACCTAAGGACAAAGTACATGATCAGATACCTGTGAGTAGTGAAATGCCAAATAACAACCAGATTCAGCACAGTGAGTGAGTCATGTTGATGATAGGTTCAAAATGATTGCATATAACATATTTGTGATAGTTGCCTTATTTGCAGGACAGGTGACACAGTGTTCAAGTCAACAGGTAGGTTTCAATCATGAAATTCACATTCTCGGTGTATTCCGTTGTTTACAGGCTAAAGTCATGAAAGTGTAGCTAAGTGTGGGTCTATAGGCCATTGTGATTGCCCTATACTAAAAAAAATAGGCCATTGTGATTGCCCTATAGGCCATTTAGGCCCCTTAGGCTGCTGTGATTGCACTATATATGCAATTGTGATTGCCTTATGTGCCACTAATGTCCTATTCGCTGTTGTAGTGCACATTACAATATGACCATTGCTAGGTCAACTGGATCACGCTTTCTTTGTTATGAACCACTAATCAAAATGATCACAACACAAAGTCTATGGCATATCAAAATTCGGAACAGGTGTATGAGCCCAGGCTTGGGAGCAGTAACCAAAATGTTACTAACATGCACTATACGACAGCGAATAGGTCACTGTGAGTGCACAATATCCTATAGGCCATTGTGATTGCCCTATATAGGCCACTGTGATTGCCCTATATATACAGGGTGTCGCAGAAAAAATTACCGACGAATGAATTTAGACGCAAGTTGAGAAATCGACATCATAATTCAAAAATCTAAACATCAGCATGTAGCCCATCGTATTCTGCATCTTATACGCCAATTGTGCCGGAATCGGTTGACTGATCGCGATGATATGAGCGATTACATAACGCATGTGTCAAGTTTGAAAGAAAGATCACTCAACACAATGCGCACTAGTGGTTAACTGTTAATGGGCTTCATATTGTGTTCTGAGAAATCCTTTTCGTTCTTTTTAAACAATCTGTTTCTTGCAAAACATTTCATTAGTTTGAAAATTAAAGCTTGCATGTAAGATGATGCTCGGTAATTTAAATATATTTTTTCGTTACTATAAATGTTGCATGAAGAATTATTGCATTAAGAATTTCAGGTGGCTTGAAAACATTCTCACACATTAATGTTTTTGGAATGTTGTAATGCAAAGTTTAAATCTTTTAAAACTTCAACATTAATGTTGCATGGTATCAAAAATCACATGTAAAGCTGTAAGCACTTGATCATTGTCATTCTTGGCACAAATGTTCTTTGGAAAGTTAAAATATAACATATTTGCACAACATAAAGAATTAAAGTTGGAAAGCTTCAAATTGCAGAAATCAAAGTTTTCTCGGACAAACTGTTATTCATCTTCAGTGAAAGCATAAATGTCATAACACCGTCAGATTATGAAATAGATAATGTGGACTAAATTTAATGAGAGTTTAGCAAGCAGTGAGTGAGTTTGAAAAAAGCACCTGTTGATCAAACTTGGAATGAATTGCATTGATGCACACATTATGTAATCATTCATTTCTTGGCAACCAGTCAACCGAATCAAATAAAATTTTGTATGTGATGCACAACAAAATAAGCTTTTCTCTACATTTTAAATTTTTTATTCTAATGTCTATTTCTCGACATTCAATTTAATTTGCTCGGTAATTTTTTCTGGGACACCCGGTATAGGCCACTGTGATTTCCCTATAGGCCACCAGTGGCGTAGATTTGTTTTTGACACCATAAACACGATACGCGCGTATCGTGCCTACCCATGAAAAACTACCCTTTTCACGCGTTTATAATATTATCGCGGATGGTGTACAGGCCACAATGGGAGTGACCCCCGACCTAATTATGTCTGCCGTTGCTGAACATGCGCTTATGCTGAACTTAATTTCAAAACTTTTATTACCGTGTGTTTTGTACTTATGGAAGCAAAATCTGCTCTTTGTTTTACAAATGATGTTATCTAAGGGATATGTGAATTTACTTTATAAGATAATTTGAAAGGAATATCATAACTTCATGGGGGGGATGGGGTTGGAACAATTTCTTGAAGTATAGTGAATGCATCACTATTTGGCGACAGATTAAATTTATTGAACAAATGTGCGCGAAGCGTGCGAAAAATTTTGCCGTTTTGAAGCTAAACTGAGGAAATATGGTGCAAAAGTGGGATAAATACGCCCGCAGCGCGGAAAATTTTGCAATTTTAGGGCTGAAATGGCCAAATATAAGGTTAATTTAGTCAGAAACCCATATACAGGTTTCAACATTGGGGGGATGATTGTATGGACCATCCCCCTGGCAAAATATTGGGGGATTTATCCCCCTTCCCCTGGATCTCGCCTATGTAGGCCACTGTGATTGCCCTATAGGCCACTGTGATTGTCCTATTGTCTGATTTTCATTTTTTTCATTCCGATTCCATTCCATGGGATTCCATTCCATTTTTATCCATTGCATTTAGTAGTACCTGCTACTGCATATGTCGGTATTCATAAAATGTCACAAAAATGACATGTGCCAAAAATCAGAAGATTGGGTGATCCTGTAACTTACATAATGTTATGAGAAACTGATTTTAGATAAAAGTTACCGAAAGCGTTTAAAAATTTACCCGTGCGCCATTAATTTTATAATGGTTTTTACTCAGGAAAACCCACCAAATTTTGAGCGACAAGTTGCTGAAGTCAACTGCCTTACCATTGAAAAGTACAGAAGACCACCCACTGTGCTAGAGGTCAACTCTCCAGACATACTGGCGCCCAGCCATAATGGCAACCTCCATTTCTCTCTATCAAGAATTTATATGTTGCTATTTATAAATAAGGAATACAGGACTGGCATTAAGTTTTTATGTGAATATGTATGGGTATTATAAGGCTAAACAAGCCTTCGTTTTGCAGTGTCCAACTCTATGTACAGGTACAGGTAAATAGGGCTGGGATGCATTACACAATTTTTGAGTTCCACGGTAACATTTGCCACCCTTTCCCAGAACTCCAAGACACCTCAAACACACGACTGCTCATATTCAATGATTTGGTATATCAGGTAAACCCCCAACCAGTTCTTGAAAGCATACTCTGGGAAGCTGGTCAGGATGATATAGCCTTGTATCGGATACCAATAATTACCTACACACCTCAAGGTAGTCTTCTAGCTGCTGTGGAGGCCAGGAAGTACAGCAGTGCTGATACAGGACCAAAATTCTTGGCAGTTAGAAGATCTACTGATGGAGGTAAGAACTGGGAGGGTAAAATATACTGTTTGAAAGTGTTTGTTACAGCAGCTCTTTAACTTTTCTAAAGTGAGTGTAACATGATATTCTTATTGTAGAGGCTCAAAGAAATTCAAACACACTATAATAAATGAATTTTTAGGCCATTAATATACTTCCTGTAAATCATGATCCCTGTAAATCATACTGCAAACCACCTGTATGGGTGGGTCAAATGTCCCATTTTTGCATCATTGTAGCCAAAACTCTCAGATGCACATAGCCTATGTCGTGTTTTATGACATGACAAGCAATGCCTTCCTTCCTTCATTCATTCATTGTTGCCCACAAAATTGCATCAGTCACCATGTTCTCATGTTTTACACACATTTGCATTGATGAATTTTAAATTGATTCCCATAAGGTCACAACTGGACACCACAGAAGTTTATCCTAAATGATGGCTCCAACTATGATGGTCTTAATCTGGGTGCATTCCTTGTGGATGATGTCACCAAATCCATCTATATCTTCTATTCCATATGTTTTCATCTACAAAAATGCACCACTGCCACAGTTTACTATGTGAAGAGTGTTGATGATGGAATCACATGGCAGGTACCTGTTAATGTTTCACAACACGTTGGAACACAAACTTGGATACCAGGACCTGGACACGGTGTGCAAGTAGGTTCCAGACACTATGGATCACGATGGCCTCATCCCAATGGCATTGTTCAATAACCTCAATTAAACACCCATAGTGCAAAATTTGACCTCAAGCACCAGACAATAAGCTTTAAAATGATACCAACATTGGCTAAATAGCATCAATACTTCATACAAGATATGTATAATTTTGTAATGATACCTTTATATATTTGCCAAATTGCTATTCTAAATAATGGGCCAATTAGTTTCCTGCCTTACCCAGGATTGAATAGTAATATTTTCATAGTTCAACTCTCAAGGCTTTGAAGTCTACTTAGTCCCACAGTCAAATACCATGAAATTAAGAATTCCAAAATTTGATTTTTTTTTTAAATGGGAATGTCGTCTTTAAAGGCCAATAACTCAAAAACATGTCTGGTGACTTGTTCCGGGTTTTAATGGAGCTGGTCACATATACTATACCAGAAACAGGGAAGAAACATCCAGGTTATACAATCTCCAAATTATTTTAGTGGGTGTCCACAAAATAGCTCCAAACAACTAAGTTGATGCTATAATCAGCTCATAGTTGGTTTTGTTACCGTGTGTGTCGGTAAACAATTTCACATAGATTATCAAAGAACATGGATAAAGACCTGGGCGGCGTTTCATAAAACTTTTAAGTTTAAACTTAAGTTTAATTCTTTATGAAACGCCGCCCTGGATCATAATTCTATACAATATTCAAATCATTCTGATCACTCACACCTGTAACATTAGTGTCCCAAGCGGTTGACAACCATCAACTTCCTATCACATCAATTTGCATTTGTTGATTCCACAATACAGAAAAAGTATGCCCCTAATAAAGACAGACTCATTGTGTGTGGCCATAGAAATATCAACCAACAAGGAGACGGGATGTTTTGTCTATTGAGTGATAACCATGGAAAAGTTTGGAGGTATGGGGGCGCTTTATTCAGCATACCTTACAATGTTATACGATTGAATGGTGATTTTACTCCTGATGAATGTCAGGTAAGCATAGTAATCAAACTTGTCTATATTTAGATTTTACTGGGGATTTTTAACATAATATTTTTATCTGTCGTCTGCTTCACATACTGTCATATCTCAAAAGGCTGCCTTTTGTGTTTTTTTTATCTAATTGTGATAAGATACACACACAGTAAAATCAACATTTAATATATTAATTTTGAGGTATTATCACAATATTACAATCGCATGTCTGTTCTTAAAAGAAAGAACCATGCTGAAATATAATAAAACAACATGAAATACATCTATGATAATAAAAATCACACAAGGCAGCCTTTTGAGATAGGGCAGTATGAGATGCAGACGACAATTGAAGCACCTCTTCAAAAATTGGGCATAAACAGAAAGATACCCGATTTCACACTACCTAATAGCATTATGTGTTGTTCTTGATTTACGGATTCAATCATGTTTCACTGTTGTTTATCACCATTTGACAATGATTCGTACCCGTCGTCTGTGTGGTTTACTTCGCTAGGGAAGCTTTAGCTGCCCGAGCGAAGTAAACCTCTCAGACGCGCCGGACACGGAAAAAAAAAAGTTAAATGTGATGAACAAAGGTGAAACATGATTGCATCTCTTTCAACAACGAAAACCAGCTAATGATTGTATAATTCACATGATTATTTCATGAGGAATATTAGTTAATCATTGACAGTCAACCTTAAAAAGATATTGATATCAGCAAAAAAACAACAGAATAAAACAGCACTGTTTAGCCACTACTTCCAAAATACAGAATTCAACTTGTAAATGTACATACACACACAGGTTCTAGGTATGACAAATTTTACCCGCTCATGCATCACGCATAACGCGTATATGCGCTTGCATTCGCATATACACTACTGTGGATTCATCACAGATTAACAATGATTGGCTCCTGTATAGGATGAGTTGTTGAATCTTTGTTTCACTGTTGTATGATAAGAAATCCATGACATGTCCATGTTTACAAAAAATTCTCTAAATGAGCAAAATTAAAAATGGGGCAGGGTTTTGAAGGTTGGGCAGCCAGCACAAGTCATGCCCGTCAACAAGGTCCCCCCCCCCCCGACCCACTAAAATTCATGTTACTTTTTTCATTTCTGCTGTAAATTTGGAAAAAAAAATTGCTACGATTCCAACGAGTGGCAAATTGGTCCATTTTATGTGACAGTTCAATTTAATCTAGAGGTTTCTCATTTTGTGTAAACCGTATTTCCTCGAATAGTCGCCCCCGTCAAATAAACGCCCCCACCACTTTTTTCAACCAAAATGTTTAAAAAATGCCGATATTTCCATGCTATCTTGTGTAGTAAGCTTACCAAGCTGCTCACATGGTCGATAATAGCAGCAATAATTGGCGAAAATCTGCATTGGAAACCAGGAAGTGAACCAAAAGTCAGTGTTTCTAGTTCATAGTTCGTCATTTTAGCGTGACTTTTAAGCTTACCTAATGATTTTAACGGGAATTGATGTGCTAAAAATGCCCCCCCATGTGGAAAATGCAACGCCCCCGAGGGCGTTTATTCGAGGAAATACGGTAAGTATGGAAAATGGCGAAAATGTTGAATTCCATCAATACATGTATTTTGCTCTCACACTCTACAGCCTGTGGAATTGCCAGATGGATCCATTACTGTAAACATACGCAATCAAAACCACTTTCACTGTAGATGCCGAATGGTAGCAAGGAGCTTTGATGGAGCAAACACTTTCCCTCCAAACTACTTGACCTTTGACCTGGGACTCAATGACTCAGCTGTAGCAGCAGGATTGTTATATCATAATGGGGTCATGTTTTTTAGTAATCCAAATAGTCAAACTGAAAGTAAGTTTTCAAAAACTACCACAAAGATTGCTTCATTTGATTTCCATATAAATGAAAATACCATTTGTATAACCTGAAAATTAGGTAAAATTGAATAAATTCATCAGGTCCGTAAATTATCCATGACATAAAGAATTTCATCTGATCAAGACCAGTCAAAACTTACGTTTTTCTGGACGTTTCATCAACCATTGGTTGACTTCATCAGCAATGTTGCTGTTTTGAAGTGGTGTGTGATATTGAAGTGTCCAGAAAATGTAAGTTTTGACTGGTCTTGATCAGATGAAATTCTTTATGTCAAGGAGTGTGCCTAACAACAATGGCAACTGACCAGGGTGCCGACACTAATGATCATGTTAGTCTGAGTTCCTCTGACAATAATAATACTATGTATATTCATGGCAGGGGTAGCACTAGGTTTTAAAACCAGGGGTTCTCAGAACCCCTGAACTCCCTGAAAGTGTTAAAAATATGCGCTCAAATCCTAAAATGAGGGGTTCTCTAATCTGTCAAGTATTGAATGTAGGCGTTTTAATATCAGTATCAGATTTTGTGATTTTGGTTACAGTGAAAAATGATGTGTTACCTGTACCATAGTTAAGCAAGGCCCGGCAAAAACACAATCTCACGCTTTTCATGCCGCGATTCTCGCTATTAACCAACTATCGCACTTTTTAAGAAAGTTCCCAAGCAGTGTACTTTAATAAAAGTGTTGCTTTATGCCATAAAAGTTCGCCGAATTCCATAAAACGCAGTTCAACTTCGGCCATGTCGGCAAAGACGTGCAGAATTCAACACCATTGCAAGCACATGGAAGCTATGCTTTACTCAATAAAAAATGACATTTCATTGCAAATGAGTTCAAGTTTAGGTCAAATATCATGATATTTACTGAATTCCTGGAGTATTTTGACTATAAAACATAATTCAAGGGCAAATTTTTGTCATTTTTTTCTTCTACGGCCGATATCATTGCGTCGTATTTCACCGATGACATATCTCTACACACCACCTGCCAAGCATTATGGCAAGCCACATCATTCATAAATGCGAGTTTTGCCCGATATACTGGTCGAGGAGCCCGCTATACTGGTCGGGGAGCCCGCTATACTGGTCGAGGAGCACGCTATACTGGTCGAGCAGCACGCTATACTGGTCGAAAGCAGCACGCTATACTGGTCGAGTTTCACCACGCCCGAACGGCAGCGAAGTTTCACTACGCCTTGAACGGCGAGTTTTCACCGTGACGCCGAACGGCGAAGTTTTTCTGACGTCGATCTAAAATACTTAGGTCCGTATGCACAAAAGAGTTAGACCGGGTCTAAAGTTAGACCTGGTCTAAGCAGAATTTAGTTCCACCAGGAATGGACCTTTACTCTTATTTCCTTCCTAAAGTAGCTAGCAAATTTTAAAGATTTAAATGCAAAGTTCAAAATAATACAAAAGAACTTAAGAAAATGTAAAGGAAAATGTCCTTTCTCCTGGTATTAAATTCCACTTAGACCAGGTCTAACTTTAGACCCAGTCTAACTCGTTTGTGCATACGGACCTTATAGTTCACGAAAAAATACTACATGTAGGATTATAATAATGTTTAAAAACAATTTTGGTAAACTTTTTTCGGGGGTGGGTCTTTTATCTAGTTTTTTCGGTATATCTCTTATAAAACGGATCAATGTGCCCGGCAGTTTTAAAAGCGTGGTTCTCTTGCTCTCGTTTCTGATTGGACTTTAGCCGTTAAAGACCCATCCAGTTGACCAGGCAAACTTTCAAGGGCAACCCAATTAAGTAGGCTTAAAATATAATCAAGTCAATGTTCACCTCTATACCACTAAACTTTACACAGCTCCCAACTTAATGTGTTTTCCAGATATTTGGAGCGGCCTTTAAGCCTACACAGCCACAGGGCATTTAAACAAGCTGCGCCACGCAGAGTTTGACCCAATTGTAACGCGATCCAAGATTTGCTAGTTTTGCGTAGGCCTACACGCGCATGTATTATTTGTATTGCTACTTGAACAATGTTCAGAATGTTGTATGCATAGACATACCACCTAGACCTATAACTGCCCATCCCTTAACACAGCGGGAGGTGAAGCCCCGTATCCAAGGTGATATTGACGGATTGACGGGGTTACTAGGCGAGGAGAAATATCGCTTACATTCTGACGCTCGTTATGCGTGTTTACTGCGCCGTTATCGCCTCGCGTCAAATGCAACATGTTCTGTAGACGCGATTGTGTCAGCTTGTTTGCGTCCGAGTTGCGTCCTTGTCAAAATTGTTGCTATGCAGTGTTGACTTCACTACGCGAACCAAAGTCATAGGTCTAGGTTCTTGTTTGTCTGGGGTTGTATGAACGGGGTTCATTCATAGGATTTCGGGCATGATAGGTTCATTCATATATTTTCATGACTAAACGATTGTTTATGCCCGAGGGCTTTAGCCCGAGGGCATAAACAATCGTTTAGTCATGAAAATATATGAATGAACCCCTTTCATACATACGCAACATTCTGCTTGCTGTTATTTCCCTTCAAAACTAAAAATACCATCATTTTAAACTAAAAACTACCAGTTCCTTATCATTTTTTTTAACAGTTTCTCCATCGCTATAAATTGTAAGAAAACGTTTTCTTGCTCAGTCCATCGTGCTTGGGCGCTGCTGAACATCGCGTATACATCACTCGCGAAGCGTCCATCAGTTCTCGCGCGGCTTGTTTATGACCGGAACGCCGGGCATAAACGTTGTTTATGCCCGCCTATCAACCAATCACGAATGCTGTTATATAGCGAGTATGTATGAACGTTGATTTATACGAGTGTTTAAGCGATCATGCCCGAAATCCTATGAATGAACCCCTAATTCAATGTTAGTTGTAAATTCAATCAGTCAGGTTATTTATTAATGTTATTTATTGAAGATCGGGTTAAGTGTCAACCGGTATTCTCTGAAATTTGTTCATTTTTCGTGCGCACTCTTTTTGCCCTTTAAACACCCCCCCTCGGTACTCACATGTATACGGGATGTGCCATCATGGTTTTAGTCTCAATGGGTTTTAGTCTCATATATTTTCCTACTTTATTTCCCCGGATAGTACTGCAGCATTACAAGGAAAGCCGCATTCAAAGACCACAAAAAATGTTTGGTTGTACTAGGCTACTTGTAGGGCCTACTCCACCGACCGATCCTAATGTGCAGGGCCGACCCATAATAGGCCTATATGTAGGCCTATTACGCCTATTTTTTTTAATCCAAAAATTAAAGAGTCTATTTTTCTTTTCAAAAAGAAAAATCCAGTTTTCCCAAAAAATTGTTTTCCTTCAATAATTCAAAGCACATTCCTGACAAGCACTTTTTATTGTGTAATAAACATTTAGACCATATCAGAGAGGATGCCCACAATTAAGAATTAAAAATAAAATAATGAAAAATCATAAAAAAGTGAAATGTATATGATGATCAGTATTATATGATGTTAAAGATCGATGTCAAAAAACTTGCTGTTTGGCGTTGTGAAACTCGCCGCTTAGGCGTAGTGAAAACTCGCTGTTAAGCGTTAGGAAACTTCGCCGTTAAGCGTGGTGAAACTCGACCAGTATAGCGTGCTGCTCGACCAGTATAGCGTGCTGCTCGACCAGTATAGCGTGCTCCTCGACCAGTATAGCGTGCTCCTCGACCAGTATAGCGTGCTCCTCGACCAGTATAGCGGGCTCCTCGACCAGTATAGCGGGCAAAACTCGCATTTAGGCCGTATAAAATTAATGTTTTGGTTCTCGTCCAGAGGATTTTCATGAATTGATGAGGGAGGGAGGTGTTTTTTTTTTTTTTTTTTTTCAATGTAAAATTAGCATTGTCAGTAGTTTTCGGTCTTCTCCAACAGTGCTCGAGGAACGATGAGGCCCTTTTTTTTTTTTTTTTTTTTTTTCAAATGTGAGATTCTGAGGATAAACCCCTAGAGTACCACAAAAAAGACTTGGAAGTGATGCTTGTTCTCTAATAAACTTATTTATATGTATGAAGATTTCATAAATCATTCCAAAGTCTAAGAAAATTGAAAAATCTAAAAAAAAAAAAAAAAATCTGACAAATCCCAGAAATTGAGGAGGGAGGGGCGAGAACCAAAATATTAATTTTACACGGCCTTATGAATGATGTGGCTTGCCATAAAGCATTTCTTTCCGATCCCTAGAATTAGAAATTACCAACTCACGTACGTGTCATCATTCAGTACTGCAATAACTCATCAGCAGTGATTCTAGACAATATCGCAATCTGTGTAAATATGCCGGCGTGTGTGTATTTTATTTCTATTTTTAATTTATGTTACAATGCTACGGCGACTTCACTTGAACATTTATGTTACATTGCATTTTATGTTACATAATTTCTGGATGGGCCGTAAATTTTGGAGATCGAAGCTTTTATTTTCTTTCACATGTTTTCATTTTTCTGCGCGCATGAAAACCCCTGAACTGGTATGCAAAAATGAATATATGCGCTCAAAGTTCAAAATATGCGCTGTACGCGCAGAAACGCAGGTTAGCGCGACCCCTGATTCATGGTGATAATCATGTTGTTAATAAGAATGTTGTTAATAGTAATGGTGCAACAATGGCAACTGAGCAATGCTTTGAGTAAAAACCATATGCAATTAACAAAATTTCCTGGCTCCTGCCCTGTGTAACTGTATTGAAGTGTAAAAATCCAACCATGTTCAAGTTATACATAAATCCAGACTTGACATTTCGTTTGCCGCATCACATGCTGACATATTTGCAAAATACACATTTCGATTTTGCATAATCTTGATTAAAACCTGGTTGAAAGTAAATGTAAATACACCATATTTTCAATGTAATTTACTCATCACTATCAAAGCATATCTTATTACGCAGCTGTAAGTTTGGACTTTATTGATGTGCGTATCAGTAGTAAGAAAAAGCAAATAATTCATTGTATACTTTGGTCACCACACATGACATTCCAATATGGTGGATTTCTGATACAGTAGCTTTCCCTTTTTCTAACCTCTACAGTATATTGTGCTATTCCAGTTGAAATCCATACACCCCCTATGGAAGACATGATCATAATCTTCTACACAAGGAGTGTGATTTTCAAATGAGGTTACCTGAATGGGTGACTCCATTTGAAACCTACACTCCCTGTGCGGAAGATTAAGGGCATGCATTACACAAGGGGTGTAAGGATTTCAACTGGAATTGCTCATTCTTTGTATCTCATTGCAGGAGTGAACATGACATTACAATGGAGCTATGACAATGGTACCATATGGACAGGTCGACTCCCAATCTGGTCTAAAGCAAGCTCTTACAGTTCAATGACAGCAGAACATGGAAGTCCTTCTTCACAGAATCACATCTTTATTTTATATGAAAAAGGCATGAGTACAACTATTGAGTATATTTCCTTAGTAAGACTTAGCCTGTATGAAGGCATCTGATTCTGTGTCACACAAATCACAAATCACACACGGTGGCGTACATCGCGCAGTGTATGCGAAAAATCGTCACGCTATGGCAGACTGTGTTCATTCAATTGAAATTTCTACAGTAGTTTTGTATCTGCACCAAAGAATTTTAAAGAGAATCTGACATCCTACATTTAGCCCCAGACAAAATCATGCTATTTTGGATTGTCACACATGGGGATCAGTGAGTGACTGTGCATAATAAATCAAGTGTCTCCAGTGTCCATATATTCTAATATTTCCATTTCCATTTCATTTATATCATCATCTTCATCATCTGGTTCATCGTTACCATCGTCTTGACCTAGGGCATCGTCATCATCATTGTCATCTTCACCATCATCATCGTCGTCATCATCATCCTCATTATCATCTTCTCCACCACCATCTTCAGGTTGAGATGTTGATGGCTGATTTTCACTGGTGTCAGAATTTTCTGCAAAAGGACACAATAAAATAAACCATTTAAGAAAAAGAAACATAGCATATGCTTAGTTTAATATTCAACAACTCTTCCTATACCTTTGTACAGGAGCCAAGCATTATAAATCCACAGTGCAGTAGCGTATACACGGACACAAGGTTACACATACGTGTTAAAACCTTGTCATGCCTGAACTTATGCGTAAACACTGTCTTATGTTGGAAGTAGCAGCTAATAAACATTACTGCCTAATTTCTTTAGTTTTATTGCTGATAAATCAACCACTGAAACCAAATCAAATAAATTTGACAAATCTTAAGGGGTGGGGTATGAACGTTTGGACAGTATTTATTGTGGGATTGGCTAGATAATAGTACTTGTCGCTCAGCAATAGAGTAAAAGTTTTACGCATGTAATGTTTGGACCAAATAAAGAGATCATTATATGGTTTGCTCTTCAAAAGAATATTGCCCGCAAGAGGTGCATTATAATAATCATTTGCGGTAAACCTTTTATGATAGCGTACTTTACTACGTACGTCACATATTCACATTGATAAATGCGCTTGTCACTGATTGGCTGCTGACCCAAACTGCCTTTGCCGAGTTAATGAACTATGCATCGTTCACATTGTTAGTTGCACGTCGTCAATATCGCAGAAGTACGCTCTTGTCAAAAGTTTACAATTTACTATAGTTAAAGACATATCGTAACATTTGCTGATGGAGGACACCCTCAATATTTTTCAGAATTCTGTTTTCTCCACAATTGTAATTTACTTTTTTCTAAACTAAAAATCAAGACGTATGCTGCTGTAGTTTTATCAAAATCCGAGATTTTGAAAAACTGTCTTTATAAGACGGTTTAGGCCTATTATTATGATGGAAATGTTAGTTGAATGCAATGTTCATAACACAGTACCCGGTACATACATGGCGTCCTCCGTCCTGGACGGTCATATATACCGTATATCCTCAAATAGTCACTCCCCTTCAATTAAATGCCCCCACCACTTTTTTCAACCAAGATGCTGATATTTACATGCTATCTTGTGTAGTAAGCTTACCAAGGTGCACACATGGTGTCAGCAATTGGCGAAAATCTGGTCATAAACCTGGAAGTGAACCGGAAGTCATCGTTCCGAAGTTCATACAGTATGAGTTTTAAGCTTTAGAATTATCATTCTAAAAATGACCTCTAATAAATGCCCTCTTTTGGAAAATACAACGCTCCCCGGGGCGACTATTCGAGGAAATATGGCACACACACAGTAGCATGACCGACGGAGTAACACGCATTGGCACTGGTAGTAAATTCTAATTTTCTTTGCTTGTTGGGCTCAAAATTAAATGGGGACATATCTGACAGTAAAAGCTAACATTTTATGGAAAAGAAATATTAATCTATTTTTATGGAAATGTTACAATATGGCTTTAAGAATAAAAAGTGTTTGCAACAACTTCCGTCACAAGGGCACCACATGGTCGCCTTGATCATAATCACAAATCGTCAAAATTATTCTTACCAACTTGTTTGCGTATGTTCATTAATGTTTCCTTCAACGTGTCTGTCATATGATCCCTGAGTTTTCCCAGTACATCTGGTTCTAGCCATCCATTGCGTTCATCGCATGTGGTCTCTTTCCCGTCGTTGCCATGGATGAGAGCTTGAAGCTTATCATCCTGAAGATCACAGAGCTGATAAAACATCTGGTGATAGGCAGGAACTAGACCTTTCCGGAATATGTAGTAGGCCTCCTAAATTACAAGCACAGGAATTATGTTGACACTTTACTCAAGTTTTCTTGCTATGTGCAGACTGCAGAGTGATTTTAAATGTGTAAGTGAAAACATCATTTTTACAGGCCTGGGACTGCACTTTCCTAAAAAAACTTACAATGTGTGTGAAATTGGGCAAAAGTACCAAAAACAGACTGAAATTTAATAAAAGTTGTGGAAATTTTGACTTAAACAAAATTAATTAAGTTTAAAACTGTGCATACCAGTTTTTATAAAAGCAACTGATAATTTACAGCAAGAGGCACCTGGGGGTCTCAGGGCCATTGTGAGTTTTACGTATATTACCCCAAAAATAATATGGACTGATAAATGGAAGACAATGGATTTCAAGTTCAATGCAAACTAATTTGATGCCCATCAAAAACAGGACTCACTGTTGAATTAATTAGTGTTAGCCCGATTCATTCAATTGATAAGGACGTGCCATATGACAGCATGTAGCTATGTACATCAGTGGCCAATGCAAAGCAAAATAATTATAGCGAGGAGAGCAACTTTGAAAGTGTATGAAATATGCAATAATAATGGATTGCGCAAGACAATACTAAAAGTAGGGAGGACCAATAGAGCAGATAATCCCATGAGACAATAACCTATTCCCCTGCACAGCCACACAGTGCGCTCTGTTAAAACACAGTTTTTAGCTCAATTTGCAAGGCAAATTGAGACTATAGCCATGGTCCGAATTTCGCTATGTTTTTTACTTTCTCTTGCTACAACGTTTGAGTAATGGAGCTGGTAATTTGAGGTGGCGATCTTTGCAAGTTTGTTCATGAAAGTTACTTATTTTGCTGGGAAAAAATGGACAGGAAGTGTGCTTTTTCGAGCAATTTGTCACAAAAAATTGTGCAGTTTCACAAGAATAATCTCATTCCTAGATTTCTTACATGCTACACCAGGTTTAACCTAGGTGTTTTTCCAATATAAGTCATCTGTTACATGTTTACATTTTAGCTTTGCCAATGATGTTACTGTGTTTTATGGAGGTTTAGATTTGGAGCATCTGTATTTTTGCAGAGACCTCTCAGATATTTGTGAGGACAGTTTTACATAGTAATTATTTTCTGTGAGATTGTAAAATTCTAAAGCTCTTTAACCTATTGTCAACAGTAGAGTGTTTGTTTAAGAATTAGTTCAAGTGCTTGACAAGGACAAAGTAATCAGGGTTGCCAAACTCATAGTTCGGTAGCTCAAATGGGTAACTTTTGAAGATTTTCCCTGAGACTTTCAACAATTTCCTGTCCCACAGAAACACTTTATGGTTAAGAAAAAAATTGGGTGGCATATCAGCAATGCAGGTTCAATTTGGATGTCTTGAAAGCCTACATTTATTCAACTAATTAACAGACACAGATAAATTTGGGGTAAACTTAGTAATTGGAATCCTTGAGAGCGTTCACATGGTAGATTTCCCCCAAGTTTTTGTCCGAGAACCGCTTTGCTCAAGCAAAAATTCCTCTAGCTGTGTGGACATGCCTAAAGACAAATATTTATTACTGCTAATATTCCTGTCAGTTTATACCTGAAGATATTTGGTGCCCATTCATTTATTTATTATTCATTAACAATTTATATGCAGAATAACCTCAGCACCTTGCCTCCCTCCTGAGCAGTGGCATTGGGAGCTAGGGGGAAAGTTGCATCCCCAACACAGAAATTTCCAGTGATGAAAATGGAGATGGGGATCGGAGTAAAGTGTCATTAAAATGAATGAAAAAGGTCAAAAATTGACAAATGGGGACAGAGTTTGGCTTTACTCCCGCACACTAAAATGCTGGCTATGCTGTTGTTCCTAAGGCCACCTTTGTTTCAGATGGACATTTTATTGTGAAACGACCTATATGTCATTGCACAAGAAAATGAAGAAATACAATAAAAATTTCCACATAGCCCTGAATTAAAAATATTTAATTATTTTTGTAATCACTCAAAAGCATTTTGTGAGAATTTTACATCCAAACTAAGTGCTATTCAATTTTTATTTTACATGTAAAGTCTATTGGATTAGTAATGGACAGCAATATTGAAAACCCTCATTTTGGGCCATTTTAGTCACTAAAATGACCATAAAAAAGAATAGCACTTAGTTCGGCTGTAAAATTCCCACACAATGCTACCTTAGTGAGTACAAACATAATTAAATACATTTCATTAGGGGGCTATAGCAAAAAAATTTCCTATACCTTAATGGTTATGGAACAAAGGTGGAGGGCCCTGTTGCACATAAATGACCTTTATATACATTTTGTTTCACATCCCCACCATGAGAAGTGGATCTAATGTAACACCAAGATACTTGAATTCATTTGTATGATCAAGCATGTCATATTGTTGAACTTGGTAAGAATGTGAGATGCACCAAATACTATATTATTTAGTTTTATTGTTAATGTTGAGAGTTAACTCGTTTTTATAAAACCAACTACATGTAGCAATATTCTTGACATAAATAAATAAAGAAATGTTATAAACACAATTAAATACCAGTGTATTAAAAAAAAACCAATTTGATATATTCAACGGTTATACATATATCTGAACATTATATTTATTTTTAAAATTTCAAATAACAATTGAGCTACAGCACCCTTGGTGCTCTTGTTAAATTGTTGCTAACTTTTATTTTTTCAGAATATGTAGACAAATATTTTATCAACAATTCCTCCAACTCCCGTTGTGATAGCCCCTGTCGTTTTCTGTCCAGCGATTCCCAAACTTGCCTCAGGACCGCGTTCGAAAATCCGTCCTGAAACTAAGTCCAGCAGCACTTAGCTTGGGAAGCCAGGAGACAATGCAAATTTTAAAGAAACTGCCTACATTTGGTATAGGTCTCTCAACCTCTTCATCAGTCTCTGGGCCTACGGTAACAGCACCAGACTGAGGTTTCCTTACAGTAATGGGTAATCTATACATGTAAGTGTGAATCAAGAAACCGCCTACCTTTGGAATAGGTCTCTCCTCAACCTCTTCATCAGTCTTTGGGCCTACGCGACGCTCTTCCGATCTGAGCCCGGCTGCGTAACTGGGTATGGGTAATCTATACATGTAAGTGTGAATCAAGAAACCGCTTTACCTTTGGAATAGGTCTCTCCTCAACCTCTTCATCAGTCTTTGGGCCTCACGGTAACTGCACCAGACTGAGGTTTCCTTACAGTAATGGGTAATCTATACATGTAAGTGTGAATCAAGAAACCGTTTACCTTTGGAATAGGTCTCTCCTCAACCTCTTCATCAGTCTTTGGGCCTACAGTAACAGCACCAGGCTGAGGTTTCCTGACTGTGATGGGTAATCTATACATGTAAGTGTGAATCAAGAAACCGCCTACCTTTGGAATAGGTCTCTCCTCAACCTCTTCATTAGTCTTTGGGCCTACGGTAACAGCACCAGGCTGAGGTTTCCTAACTGTGATGGGTAATCTGTACATGTAAGTGTGAATCAAGAAACCGCCTACCTTTGGAATAGGTCTCTCCTCAACCTCTTCATCAGTCTTTGGGCCTACGGTAACAGCACCAGGCTGAGGTTTCCTGACTGTGATGGGTAATCTGTACATGTAAGTGTGAATCAAGAAACTGCCTACCTTTGGAATAGGTCTCTCTTCAACCTCTTCATCAGTCTTTGGGCCTACGGTAACTGCACCAGACTGAGGTTTCCTAACTGTGATGGGTAATCTGTACATGTAAGTGTGAATCAAGAAACTGCCTACCTTTGGAATAGGTCTCTCTTCAACCTCTTCATCAGTCTTTGGGCCTACGGTAACAGCACCAGGCTGAGGTTTCCTTACAGTAATGGGTAATCTATACATGTAAGTGTGAATCAAGAAACCGCCTACCTTTGGAATAGGTCTCTCCTCAACCTCTTCATCAGTCTTTGGGCCTATGGTAACAGCACCAGGCTGAGGTTTCCTTACAGTAATGGGTAATCTATACATGTAAGTGTGAATCAAGAAACCGCTTACCTTGGAATAGGTCTCTCCTTAACCTCTTCATCAGTCTTTAGGCCTACAGTAACAGCACCAGGCTGAGGTTTCCTTACAGTAATGGGTAATCTATACATGTAAGTGTGAATCAAGAAACCACCTACCTTTGGAATAGGTCTCTCCTCAACCTCTTCATCAGTCTTTGGGCCTACAGTAACAGCACCAGACTGAGGTTTCCTTACAGTAATGGGTAATCTATACATGTAAGTGTGAATCAAGAAACCGCCTACCTTTGGAATAGGTCTCTCCTCAACCTCTTCATCAGTCTTTGGGCCTATGGTAACAGCACCAGGCTGAGGTTTCCTTACAGTAATGGGTAATCTATACATGTAAGTGTGAATCAAGAAACCGTTTACCTTGGAATAGGTCTCTCCTTAACCTCTTCATCAGTCTTTAGGCCTACAGTAACAGCACCAGGCTGAGGTTTCCTTACAGTAATGGGTAATCTATACATGTAAGTGTGAATCAAGAAACCACCTACCTTTGGAATAGGTCTCTCCTCAACCTCTTCATCAGTCTTTGGGCCTACGGTAACAGCACCAGGCTGAGGTTTCCTTACAGTAATGGGTAATCTATACATGTAAGTGTGAATCAAGAAACCGCCTACCTTTGGAATAGGTCTCTCCTCAACCTCTTCATCAGTCTTTGGGCCTACGGTAACTGCACCAGACTGAGGTTTCCTTACAGTAATGGGTAATCTATACATGTAAGTGTGAATCAAGAAACCGACTACCTTTGGAATAGGTCTCTCCTCAACATCTTCATCAGTCTTTGGGCCTACAGTAACAGCACCAGACTGAGGCTTCCTTACAGTAATGAGTAATCTATACATGTAAGTGTGAATTAAGAAACCGCCTACCTTTGGAATAGGTCTCTCCTCAACCTCTTCATCAGTCTTTAGGCCTACGGTAACAGCACCAGGCTGAGGTTTCCTTACAGTAATGGGTAATCTATACAAGTGTGAATCAAGAAACTGCCTACCTTTGGAATAGGTCTCTCCTCAACCTCTTCATCAGTCTTTAGGCCTACGGTAACAGCACCAGGCTGAGGTTTCCTTACAGTAATGGGTAATCTATACATGTAAGTGTGAATCAAGAAACTGCCTACCTTTGGAATAGGTCTCTCCTCAACCTCTTCATCAGTCTTTGGGCCTACGGTAACAGCACCAGGCTGAGGTTTCCTTACAGTAATGGGTAATCTATACATGTAAGTGTGAATCAAGAAACCGTTTACCTTTGGAATAGGTCTCTCCTCAACCTCTTCATCAGTCTTTGGGCCTATGGTAACAGCACCAGGCTGAGGTTTCCTTACAGTAATGAGTAATCTATACATGTAAGTGTGAATCAAGAAACCGCCTACCTTTGGAATAGGTCTCTCCTCAACCTCTTCATCAGTCTTTGGGCCTACAGTAACAGCACCAGACTGAGGTTTCCTGACTGTGATGGGTAATCTATACATGTAAGTGTGAATCAAGAAACCACCTACCTTTGGAATAGGTCTCTCCTCAACCTCTTCATCAGTCTTTGGGCCTACGGTAACAGCACCAGGCTGAGGTTTCCTTACAGTAATGAGTAATCTATACATGTAAGTGTGAATCAAGAAACCACCTACCTTTGGAATAGGTCTCTCCTCAACCTCTTCATCAGTCTTTGGGCCTACGGTAACAGCACCAGGCTGAGGCTTCCTTACATTAATGGGTAATCTATACATGTAAGTGTGAATCAAGAAACCGCCTACCTTTGGAATAGGTCTCTCCTCAACCTCTTCATCAGTCTTTGGGCCTACGGTAACAGCACCAGGCTGAGGCTTCCTTACATTAATGGGGACTCCCCCAACCAACACCTTCTTCGGCAACACCTACTTGAATCAATGGACTTGTTACATGTTAAATATCCGGACATTAGTTTCGCCATTTTAGGTGATTTCAATAGAATGAACATTAATCTGATAACAAGATCTTACAATCTAAAACAAATTGTAAATTTTCCTACTCGTGAACAAGCTATACTGGACTTGATTATGACTGACTTTAGTAAATTTTATTCAGATCCATTACCTATGTCACCTGTGGGTAAGAGTGACCACATATGCATTGTTTGGAAACCCAATCCTTCCACCACTCGCAAGCATAAAAATGCTGTTAGAGTTGTCCGCACCTTTAAAGATTCCCAAATCAGGGAGTTCGCACTTGGATTCAAGATCAAAACTGGTCTAATGTGTTTGAAGCCAACAATACTCAGGAAAAGGTGGATGCTTTTTATGAACATCTTAACAGTGCAATGGAGTCATTCTTCCCACATGTCAAAGTAAAGAACCATGACAATGATAAAAGTGGATTACCCCCGAATTAAAAAAATTGATTCGAACGCCAGGCAGCCTTTCTGGCTGAAGACAAAACTCAGTGGCGCTAACTTCGCAATAAAGTTCAACGTGAAATTGCTAAAGCTAAAATTAATTATCATGCCAACTCTGTCCGAATTTACAACATAAGGACCCACGTAAATGGCACCAACAAATTAAAGTCATGACTAATGACACAAAGGCTGAGCACAACATACATGTCCCTGGTATTCAGAATTCTGATCATGTCAGTATTGCTAACAGCATCAATGAGCTATTTGTGAATGTGTCTTCCAACATCAATCCTCTGGATAACACAAAGCTTCCATCTTATTTACCAGCTTACAAATCACCACCTCAATTATATCCTTGGGACGTGTATGCTGAGCTCAGCAAGGTAAATCGAGGTAAAGCATGTGGGCCTGATGGCATCCCTCCAAGGTTAGTTAAAGAATTTGCCTATGAACTGAGTGTTTCCTTAACAGAGGTTTTGAACACCTCCCTCATTGAGGGAGTAGTCCCTTCTCAATGGAAGAAGGCCATCGTAGTCCCAATACCAAAAACAAACCCACCAAGCATTGAGAAGCTACGTCCTGTCTCACTTACTGACTGCTTTGCAAAAATCGGGAGGGTTTTATATCCAAGTGGGTTTTAGAAGATGTAAGTCATAAAATTGACCACCAACAGTTTGGTAATGTCAAAGGTGTGTCAACGCACATTATTTAATTAGCATGCTTCACTTTCTTCATCAAGGCGCTGACAAGGCTGGCAACGTTGGCACAGTGGTACTCACGGATTTCTCAAAAGCATTTGACTTGATCGACCATACTCTGCTTATGGAGAAATTTATCCATATGGGAGTCTGTGAGTCTATTGTGCCATGGTTGTCTGACTTTGTCAGCAATAGACAACAGTGTGTTCGTTATAAACATGTTCTTTCTGACTACAAAACTGTAAATGGAGGTCTCCCACAAGGTACAAAACTAGGCCCAATAGGCTTTCAGATTATAATCAATGATGCTGTTTCAAGTAGTGTGCCTAAAACAAAATGTTGGAAGTATGTCGACGATCTGACAATTGTTGAGAACTGCATCCACCCCAATTCAAGATGTTTTGGATGAATTCAGTGAATGGTCTGCCAATAATAATCTGAAACTTAATCCTTTGAAATGTCAAGCCCTACAGGTCTGCTTTAAGAGGAATCCACCCAATAATGTTATCAAAATCAATGACATTCCTCTCAACTTTGTTTCTGAGGCAAAAATTTTGGGTATTTGGATGCAGGACAACCTCAAATGGGATAGAAACATTGCTGAAATTGTGTCCAAAACCAATCGTCGGTTGTATATGCTTAGGATTTTAAAAGGTTTGGTTTTAATACCCAGGAATTATGTTCAGTTTATAAAGGATATGTTAGACCATTACTTGAATACGCCGATGTAGTTTGGCATTCCTCACTCACCACAACTCAAGATTATACTTTGGAGCAGCTGCAAAAAGAGCTTGCAAAATAGTTCTGGGCAAATTGTATGATGGTTATGACAACGCTCTTAATCTGTGCCAGCTAGACTCTCTAGCTGATAGGAGGGAGGACCATTGTCGTAAGTTGGGCGAAGGGCTTTCTACTTCTATCCGAACAAAAGATCTCATCCCTCCTACCAGACTGGAGAGTCATGGCAGGGTCCTTCGCAATGCAAATCATATCTCTCAACTTTATGCAAGGACCGATCGTTTCAAAAACATCGCTATTCCATACTTGATCAATTTATTGAATAACTAAGTGCCCTGAACTGTTTTGCATATTCTGACCTTTTTAAAATATGTAATATTGAGCCAATTTTAGCCTTTTAATGGTGTGTATTTATAATGTTGTTGAATGATGTCTTGAATAAGTGCAATATTTTATTTTCTATCAACAGCAGTTGCTGTATTTTTCCTTGTTAATATTTATATACTGTATCTTTTAATGTTTAATTGTTTTTAATATTGTAAACCACTTGTAATTTGGCCTGAGGGCCACGATTTGTGTGTGAATAAAATATACTATACTATACTATACTATACATGTAAGTGTGAATCAAGAAACCGCCTACCTTTGGAATAGGTCTCTCCTCAACCTCTTCATCAGTCTTTGGGCCTACAGTAACAGCACCAGGCTGAGGTTTCATTACAGTAATGGGTAATCTATACATGGAAGTGTGAATCAAGAAACCGACTACCTTTGGAATAGGTCTCTCCTCAACCTCTTCATCAGTCTTTGGGCCTACGGTAACAGCACCAAACTGAGGTTTCCTGACTGTGATGGGTAATCTATACATGTAAGTGTGAATCAAGAAACCGCCTACCTTTGGAATAGGTCTCTCCTCAACCTCTTCATCAGTCTTTGGGCCTACAGTAACAGCACCCGGCTGAGGTTTCCTGACTGTGATGGGTAATCTGTACATGTAAGTGCTCCTTTTGGCTCTGATTACACCCTTGCCATAAACCCCAACCATCACTGTAATAATAACGACAATATTGGTCAAAGAAATAAGCAAAACGTTAGGACCAAACAACAATAACTAACTGTTGAAGCGTTGTTTTTTTTTGCACACAATTTCTACACTGAAGTTGATTCCATTTGTGTCATTTTGTTGATTGGTCATTTTCAGTGCTTGTCAACCACACTACGGACCACAATAACCTCATTCCAGTTGCATAGTTCAAAAATAAACAATCATAGCGCAAAATTGGACCTCGAGTTGCAGGGTATGAGTTTTTGTATCCAAATTTTCAAAGGTCATTCTATTATTGTGCAAATGTATTGAGGTTAAAGAACTGTGCCCTGATAGATGAGCATGTTGTGGTTCCTAGTGCAAGTAACTTAATCTTTGATGTCAAATATGACATTTGATTCATCAGAGTATCAAACTTCAAAAGTAAAGTACAAGCGGCATGATGAAGCGTCACGCTGCTCAGCAGCAAACAGCAGAAAGTATGAAACCAGCATTACTTACCCTTTCTTAACCTGAAGTCTAGCATCTGATACTGTTTTCCAACGGGTGATTTCCTTGGATCATATCCTAGTTGACACCATATAGCCCTCCATGGCCCAGTAGTGAAATAGCATGCCACTAACGGCAGAAGTACTTTGAAATGATGATCACTTAAGTCTATGTTACACTTCAGGGCATTTTTGGACCACAATTGTCTTTTGACAAAAAGCTGTGGAACAACAGATTAGAATTCTTAAAAATTCTTGCTCATCTTCATTTTGTAACTATTGTCCAACTATAAATTTGTACAATAAAACAGGGTTGTAAAACGGTGGCTTAAAACGGGAATAAGCAAACTATGATGAAATTTTATCAGTTTCGCCATCGAGCCATGATTAAAGGAGGAAATAGGAAAAGTGATCCCGCCGGGGATTGAACCCAGGACCTCTGGTTTACGACACCAGCACCCATTTGGCCACGGGAGCTTCATGATTAGTAGGCAGACTGGGGATTCAAGAATTATAGTTCACATTTGCCCAATGGGATACAAAATCACAGGTTTTACATCCCTATGATGAAATTTTATCAGTTTCGTGAAACTGATAAAATTTCATCATAGGGATGTAAAACCTGTGATTTGGTAGCCCATTGGGCAAAGTTGAACTATAATCCTGCAACTTGAAAGTGGATTCTGCAGTTTTATTGACATTTTGGTGACTTTGGAGATGTAGCAAAACAAAATTAATTCTAGTTCATTTTCAGTGAATTTTGCTACAATAACAACAAACCATGATATATCCGAGGATGAGAGAAAAATACAATTAGACCAATTTGTCTTGCTTGTCTAGCCAGGAGACTCGGTAATCACTTTTCTGTATGTATGTACGTGTGAAACAGGGATTTTATGCGTTTATACTATACTATACATATTTTGAATATTTTGACCCAAAATAAGACCATGTAGTCAAATTTCAAACAAGAGCACCAATGGCGCTGTGGCTCTACGCTTTTTTGTGGGAAAGCAATTGCTCTTGGAGTCGAATGCGCAACAGGTTGGTAGTTTTATGGAAAGGTTGGGTAGGTCGGTCAATTTTTTAAACCTTCAGTTTGAAAAAAATCCCCACAAATATTCAATACGGTCCTTGAAACTTCGATCAAGCGGGGTCAATCTTCCTCCGCCGCATTATTATTTTTTGCCGCATTAGAGTTTCATTATTGTGGAAATTACTACTGAACCAGCAAGAATAATTTGTTCTGCAAAATTTTAAAATCCCCTTTTTTTAGTGTTTGAAGCTTTCAACAACTATAGGAAGCCTTGACAACTATTAGAATTCATCTAAATTGACCTCAGACGACCCTGAAATGACCTCCTAAAATTTGGCTCTAAATGGTGATCTCAGATGACCCCGAAATGACCTTCCAAAAATTTGGCTTCAAATGTTGACTGTACCAACCAAGTTTCAGGCACATACAACAGCTTTTAGTAACTTGACCTCAAATGACCCATGAGTGACATTGGATGACCCCAAAATGACCTACCGAAAATTTGGCTCCAAATGTTGACTGTACCCACCAAGTTTCATGCCGATACGGCAGTTTGAATTTGACCTCAGATGACCCCCTGGGTGACCCTGGATAACTCCAGAATGCCTTTCCAACAAATATTTGGCTCCAAATGTTGACTGTTCCGACCTTGTTTCATGCCCATACAACAGTTTGAATTTATTTGACCTCAGATGACCCATGGGTGACCCCGTGAGCCCAAAATGCCTTTCCAAAAATTTGGCTCCAAATGTTGACTGTACCCACCAAGTTTCATGCACATATGAGTTTTTAGTAATTTGACCTCAGATGACCCCTGGATGACCCCAAAATGACCTTCCAAAAATTTGGTTCTAAATGTTGACTGTACCCACCAAGTTTCATGCCCATACAACAGTTTTTGCTAATTTGACTTCAGATGACCCCTGGATGACCTCTGGTGACCGTGACCCACTAACCAATACAAACTTGTTCTGTGCGACCCCACAAAATTAGGCTCCAAATGTTGGCCGTACCCACCAATGCCCATACAACATTTTTAGCAATTTTACCTCAGATGACCCCTGGGTGACACCGGTTGACCCTGAAATGACCTTCCAAAAATTTGACTCCAGATGTTGACTGTACCCACCAAGTTTCATGCCCATATGACAGTTTTTGCTAATTTGACCTCAGATGACCCTGGATGACCTCAGGTGACCTTGGCCCACTAACCAATACAAAGTTGGTCTCCCTGGGGTCAAGATGCACCCACCAAGTTCAAGGAACATGCGACCCACAAAATTTGGCTCCAAATGTTGACTGTATCCAGTTTCATGTCCATACAACAGTTTTTAGTAATCTGACCTCAGATGACCCCTGGGTGACCCCAAAATGACCGTCCCAAAATTTGATTCCAAATGTTGACTGTACCCACCAAGTTTCATGTCCATACAACAGTTTTAAGTAATTTGACCTCAGATGACCCCTGATGACCCCAAAATGACCTTCCCAAAATTTTTACTCCAAATGTTGACTGTACCCACCAAGTTTCATGCCCATACAACAGTTTTAGTAATTTGACCTCAGACGACCTCTAGGTGACCCCGGATGACCTCAAAATGACCTTCCCAAAATTTGACTCCAAATGTTGACTGTACCCACCAAGTTTCATGCCCATACAACAGTTTTAGTAATTTGACCTCAGATGACCTCTAGGTGACCCCGGATGACCTCAAAATGACCTTCCCAAAATTTGACTTCAAAGGTTGACTGTACCCACCAAGTTTCATGCCCATACGACAATTTTTAGTACATTCCCACAATTTGACTTTAAATGTTGACTGTACCCACCAAGTTTCATGCTCATACGAGTTTTTAGTAATTTGACCTCAGATGACCCCTGGGTGCCCCCGGATGACCTTCCTAAAATTTGACTCCAAATGTTGACTGTATACCCACCAAGTTTCATGCCCCTACAACAGTTTTTGCAAATTTGACCTCAGATGACCCCTGGATGACCTCAGGTGACCTTGACCCACTAACCAATACAAACTTATGCTGGGGTCAAGATGCACCTAGTACAGGGATTTTGGGTGGATCACCGCATCAGTAGGCATTTTACACATAAAATACACGTAACCCACACACAATGCAATTGAATAACAGGCCGGTACTGCACAGTGCCGCTGGTTACCAGTTGTTCTGCATTTATGTAATCAGCAATTGGAGCCTACAAAATGTGGTGCATTTATAGTGTACGGTACTAATATGTGATATCGGGAATTGACACAAATTTTACGGTAACAAAATCAGTCATACCCAGAAAGGATAAAATTCGAATTGAGAAAATAATGTATGTGTGACTTGTACTAAAAATGCATCCACCCACCAAGTTTGAGGAACATGCTTCCCCTACTATGCTAGTCAGTGGTGCTCTGACGATATTAACACTCGATCGCCATGCAATCTCGTTTAGTAGGCCAGTGGGACAACATAATCACTACTTGAACGAGCTACTACTACACTAGTCTCTGAGAAAAGAGGCAGACACAGACAAACATATTCTAGTGAATAAAATAGTATGATGATCAGTTGTAGCAACTACAAATTTCGAACGTTTGTCAGGGGGTCAAACCCCCACCATTTATATTTCCCCACCCCCACACTTTTTAGACAGACACCCTTTTGATCAAAAATTGAACCCCCACACTTATGCAGTGTTTGTGACCAAAGCTTTATACAGCATTACTTTATCAAATTCGGAAGACTGAACATCGGTAGCGACCGCCGTTCATACAGTCACTTCGGGTCCATTTTATCCACTACATGTATCTGCGCCATCAATCCATTTCAGAATCCGAATTGATGCAGAATTTATCCTCATCTATGAAACACTCATGATTTTCTTATTCATCTGAAACATTTGCGACATAATATTGGCAAAACTGCATCACTGCAATCATCTTTTCGAAAAGATCCGACTTTAGATTGTTTATCATAAACACATGGGCATTTGGCAAAGGGCTGAGATCCTGATCTCTACTCTCTACACAGCCGCTGTGGTTCAGATCGCTCCACTTCTAGTGTGAGCGAGCGGCCAAAGCGGCTGGTGTAGAGACTGAAAATTATATTCATTCATAAAACTCCCGGCGCGTCGATTCTACTACGGGTGACGCTGCATTTAATTGAAAACATCAGCAAATTAATTTTTGACATTTTCTTTCCAGATTTATAAAGAAAATATGAATGTTTTTCAACAGATCATCAAATTACTTTATTATATTTTTTTTTTTTTTTTTACACGCTTTATATATTGCTCCCACGCTTTGTAGAAACCCACCCTTTATTCCGCAAAATTTATTTCCCACCTTTTTACAGATTTTCAGAATTCCCAACCCACACTGTAGAAAGCGTGCCAGACAAACAATGATAATGAATAGCCATGTGACCTTCGCTGTCGAGACGTTGTTTTCAGGGTTGTCAAACCCGCGATTTGGTAACCCAATTAGGCGACTTTTGAAGATTTTCCCCGGGACAATTTCCTGCCCCATAGAATACAAAGGGTAAAGAAAAAAATTGGGCGACTTTTCGATTATTTGACCTGCGATTCGGGCTGAATTTTTTTGGCAACCCTGGTTATTTAACTAAATTACTACGCCGCTGGTCTCTAAATATTTGAAGTGTTGTCCCATGGTAACAAAACTCCCGAGAACTCAATAAACAATCTGGACAAAGGAATCATCCAATCACGTTTCTATCCATGTGAGATCACCGCAAAAATTCATGATAAAAGGTCACTTTCCCAAAGAAAAATAGTGCAATCCGTCAATTCCGCCATGATCTCACAACATAAATTACTCAGACCAAAATAATCTCTAGCGCATACAGGGAACCAAGCAAAACGATAGAAATGACTTGTTTCTCAAGACGACTTTTGACTTTTCTCACTTCAAAATAGTACTTTCCCCACCCCAAATTCACTTCTAAAGGAGTGCAATCGATTGCTAAATAACTAAGCAAACCTTGGAACGTAAATTCAAAGCCAAATATCATAAACAAAAGAAACCTTAGCATAAAAAGCAAGAACACAAGTGGCCAAAATATGTAGCAAAAATTTAGTTCTCACTGAGTGCAATGAGTAAGGCTCACCTAGCTACGCTAAGAGCCAAAAACAAACAAAACGCAAACGTGTTTTTTTCAGGTTTTGGGGTCCGTTGATGAGGGCAAGTCAACTTGATTTCTCTCTAGTCTGAAGGGTCGCTAGTCCGAATATAGAAAGGGTTAGGGTTTAGGGTCAGTGTTAGGATTTAGGGTTAGGATTAGCGAGCCTTATTCTATATTCGGACAAGAGAACCTTATTTATTATTCAAACTAGCCAACCCTTGGACTAGAGAACCCGATATTCGGACTAGCTAACCTTTTTCATAATTTGGACTAGAGAATGGTAAATTACGTGTTCGGACAAGTGAACCTTCGGACTAAGGTGCCTATGGACTAGGGAACCTTAGGACTGTAGAGTTGTCTCCGAAAAAAACAGTGTTATACTTCAACAGTACATCTCTTACCGCTCTAAGTTCTGCCAATTTCTCGTCAATATTCTTGTATCTCTCTGCCACTTTCAATGCATTAGGGTGAGGCTCTGTCGGCACGCTTTGTTTGATCATAAGCCACAATGTACGTAGTGAGGGCGCCTTGCCCTACTGCGTCCAATCAAATTACTTTCTAATGTGTCGGCAACAAGTGCAGGATAGTTTGGCCGGTGCTGAATTTGGTCTGGCTTGTAATGGTAATCTGTTGGTATGTCTGTTCTTGAGAAAGACGGTGGTTGCAAGTGAATTGGAATTTTCTGCTCAAGGTACTTGTGGTTGTCCTCTATGTTTGAAGGAATAATTTTTTCAATGAGAGATTCCATGTTTCCATCGTTATTTTTGAAGATCGGTAAATACTGGAAGTCACACATTCCTGCGGAAAAACAAATTTCAACAGCTCAGTGGCAGAAGTGGGTAAGTGCAGTAGCTGCCCTGTGAACATTTGGTACCGGGGGGCACTCAACTTTAGAAGTCACGGTATGTGCCTGTCAATAAGGCCCCCTCTTTTGAAGTGGACTATACCCGATGACCCCCCTTTTTTTTAAACGTCATACCCGATGACCCCCCTTTTTTTTTAGGTGCGGCTACCCAATGACCCCTTTTTAGTTGCTGCTACCCAATGACCCCCTTTTTTTGGAATGGTATCATCAAAATGCCACAAAATAATGCAGAAACTTTCAAATTCTCTTATTTCAGCAAATTAGTACTGGAAATTTGGAAAATTTGGAATAAGAAATAGAATTTTGCTCCATTTTTTCAAAATTTTCTGCCCAATGACCCTTTTTAGAAATCTTATACCCAATGGCTCCCCTTTTCCCCAATATAATACCTAAGGACCCCTTTTTCATTTTGTTTGTACCCAATGACCCCCTTTTTTTTAAACAATGTTTTGTACCATCACCTCCCACTGCACAAACATACAAACCTACCTGTAAACCTATAGGTGTTTTCTACTACACAAGAACTTCAGATTTATACTGCACATCTGTCAACACATCACATGCTGTATCTCCTGATGAAGCCTCAGCTCCCTGCATCCTCTCTCCTCCTCCCTCTGTGTGTGTTGCCTTTGGTCCTGATGAAGCCTCAGCTCCCTGCATTCTCTCTCCTCCTTCTCCACCAGTTGTCTTTGGTCTTCTGTATCTTCTTTTGACCCTGACAAGCAGATTATTTGTTGGGTACAGATTTCCACACACTGGTTTGCAGTAGGGGTCATCTGGCCTAAAACGCAACTCAATTCTTTTGTTGGTTTCAGATATGGTCTGCAAACAAACAAACACACATACAAACAAAAAGATAACATAATTTGCTTTATCAGTTTGACGTGCAGCTGACACAGAAGTATTATTAACTAATTCAGCCGGGGAGACACTCCAATATGACAGTGTAACAGGACTCAGCCGGGATGGTACCCTGGTTCCTGCATTATAGGGGTCCAGAGTCTAACCACTGCACTGCCTGAGTTCACATTCGGTACTCGGGCAATCTCAACTGAAGTCCATTTAATAACTCTCATTGTGTTTCAGTGGCCAATATTTAATTTAATAAAGGCGACGGCCTATTTGCTTCACCATAGCAGGGCGTAAGACAATGCGAGACACAAATTAATTCATACATGTACATGTATGTCAGTTTGCTCGAGCCCCAAACATGTCATAAATCATAATTTCTCGGGCTTGCATCGTTTATTTCCGATCCTTGCGCGTCTCTCATTGTCTTACACCCTGCTAGGGTGAAGCTTATATGCCACCTCCTTCATCATTGTTTTTATTAAAAAAATACAATTCTTTTTCTTATGGAAATGTTACAATATCATTTATCAATTATCATGGCTTACACTTGGTTTGAGAGAAAAACGGCAGTCCCTTGCTCAAATTGACACAAGTCGCAAGCGTCCTGTTAATGAGTGACATACGCAGAGCTTTGTTTGCGCAAACCAACGTTTTGACGCGTATCAGATTAACGCGTAGACCTGTTGTTATGATTGTCAGACGATTGAATCAGCCAATCAGAACCCCACTTCCGTGTTTACGCTGTGCACGCTCTCAAAATGTAAACAAGTGCCGTTCTTCTTTGGCAGAATTTGAGAAACTGTATTAAATAGTTATAGTTATGGTCTTGATGGTTATACATGTAATTATAATGTCATGTATATGTATACTGCACCAAAAAGTATCTTTACACTTGAAAATATATTCACAATTACAAAACTGAACCATATTGGAATAAATTTGTTTTTCTAATACATGTATGCATATATAAATCATCTTTATTCAACATAAAGAAAAACACATATAAAGCCCAGATCTACTGCAACCCATTCCGTTTGCAGGCAAGGCAGGACAAAAATACAAACATTTAAATAAATAAACAAAGATGGAAATACTCATGGCGGGAAGAAAAAGTTAAATAATTTCATTTACATTCCAAGATGTTTCATAAATGGAATAAGATGACATTAGCGCCGATTTAATCAACTGGGTCTTGAGATCAGAATACTTTGTGGGAAGATTGAGATCTTTTGACAGACGAGTCAGACTATTCTTGTTGTCGGCGTCAATGAAGCCTCTTGAGCCTACTTCAACAGCAACAAGTGAGCAACAGTACCCGGCGTTAGTGATGTCGGCAACCAGGGAAGAATAGCGATCAAGTTTGGTGTAATGAGCTTTACTGATGTTTGGTTCAAATGGTACCGACAACTCAAAGAGAATGACTCGCTTGTCAGAAGGCCAGTATAACACAATGTCCGGTTTTTGAGACGTGGAAATGATATTGGGTGGTATGGTCCCCCCTCCTGCACATTATGACACCCCATTGAATCCAATGTGACCTCAATAAGCAAAGTTACAAGCAAATGAATAGACGAAGGTCCAGTTTTAAAAGTGACAAACTGGCCTATACAAGGCGCAAAAAGATTCCAACAAACGCAACAAAGAGACAACACACTTTCTTCAATGAAGCTTTATTTAGATTTTTAAAGCAGTTTTTATTTCAGGTTTTACTTCTCTGTACTTTTCATAACTCTCATTTTATTTGTCAGTTCTTTTGTTTCAGTTTTCTTTCGTTCTTTTTGTTTTAAATTAAAGGTACACATAAATTAGCCATTCACCACTCTCAAACCAGATGTCTAGTCCATGGAGTTTTGAATAGGCCAGTTTGTCACTTTTAAAACTGGACCTTGCTCTTTTAGCTCTAATCAAATCCTTGTAACTTTGGTTCTTGAAGTCACATTGGATTCAATGGGGTGTCATAATGTGCCAGATTGCATCTATTTAAACAAATAAATCTGGGGCACTATAGTGTCAAGAGGGGGTATCAGGCGTGTCCGAGGATTAACGGCCAGCATTAATTATCATACTGGATTTAGTGGTAAACCCAACCAAAATCCTGAAACTCATTGATTTATATTTTAAGAAAGCCAAAATAGTTCCAAATTATTCAATCGTTGTGTTTGTAAATACCCGGTAAAATTTCACACATGTCAAAAAGTTCATTGACACAGCTTGTTTACAAACCTAGAAGTTTGTGGTTCCTTTGTTGCTCCTTTAGACCATGTCACGATCAACCAAATTTTCTGGGCTGGAAGCCACCAAGACTATGAATATTAATGAGTTTAAAGAGGTTCGGCCAATCGGAAATCCTCTTATATTTTTCCTCATAATTTATTGACTCCACAGTTAAGAAAAAGCATGCTGATTGGTTGTATATTCTGAACAAGTTGTGACCTCGTCCGGGGACCTTGTGTTTAGTATGCCAGCTGGGCCAGTATAGGGATCTGTCATCTCTGACACAGTCTCTGACAGCTAAAAGATGGCTTTTAACTGCTTTTGGGGTGTAGGAAGAAGACACTTTCCTTTCACTTTTCATGAATGAAGGAGAAAGCACAAAATCCCAAACTTGGCAAAACTACCTTAAGTACGTAAGAGCTCCAAAAACATACCCTTTTACACCAATTTTACATGAATTTGATACCCTATTCACGTTACACTCTTTTTTTACGTGAATTTACGGACGCCTGATACCCCCCTTCACCATTACAGTGCCCACCCCGAAATAAATTTACCCGAAATATGGTTACTTTAGTTTTAAATTTGGGATTTTTTTTTCAAGTGTATACAATGTAGGAATTTGCTCACCGATAGCTCCGTGAACATTCTAGAGACCATTGCATTCAAAATTTAGTAGAATTCGCTGAAGCATGACACCGTGTAAAGCAATGGAAATTCAGAAGTAAACACAGCCGATCACGACAGGCGATTGCATCAAAAATGTTGCTAAAATTACACTTTTCAGCAAAATTTTAGACGGTCCAAAGTAGGCAAATCTTGCTCAAAAGATACAGTTGACTCATCGAAATAACTTTCATCCAAATTTCAACATTCAGAATAAATAGCCTCCGGTGCAAAAAATTGCACCGCTGTCTGACCGACCAAAAAACGATACTAGCGCACTCTAGCATCGAATGCATAACTATAATAATAGACTAATAGTTAATAATAGTTTATACATTCAATGAATTTACCTAAATTGAACAGTGCATGTAGACGCGCATATCTTTTGTTATTACTGTGAGTATTGTTATCATTATATTATTACCTTACGGACGGCCAATATGCGTGAGAGTTGACAGCCCTGTTAGGCATGCATGTATAGTATAAATACAAAAAATGAATAAGCTTACTAAGTTATTACTTTCTAATTAAAATCTAGACAATGCTAGACGTTTTAGTATATTCTAGATCACCTTTGATATGGTTTCTTCATCTCCAAGCGTGGCTAGCATTTTATCTACATTCTCAACACGTCCTGGGTATTCTATACACACAAATTTATCTCGTTGAATTGGGACATCATTATCCACGCTTCCACTTGTACTCGCCGCCATGATCAAAATAAACCTGGTCAGTTGCACTGTTTTATAAATATTAAAAATTACATTATAAATATTGATAATCTAATCAATTTCTAACTAAAATTATTTTACATATTAATTAGGTTTTATATTTGTATATTTTTTCCTCATTTTGTCTTGAAAAGAATTTATTTTTACTGTAAATGTAATCTTTTCTAGTTTTATCACCCACAATGCACTATACAAAATGTCAGCGCCCATGGAGTGAAAAATAAAGTGAGAAATTCTCGCGAAATGAAATGTGTTTTTATTAAAGATCCAGTGAAAAATATAAAACATCATCAACATGGACGAAGAAAGCTTACAATCATCGATTGATACGTATAAACAACAGGTTAGTGTAAGCCCAATTTCATGTAAAAAAATGATTGAGATGAGTAACAAAAGTCAAAGTTTGACAATGACAAAGTGAAAGTAAGCTTACTCAGCCTTACAATAGTACCCGGTACAAGGAACTTATACGATGTCCTCATTCACAAACTGATACTATCTGTCCATCGTTAATGGCGAGCGGTCCGAATTTTGAGCCATACAAGTTTACGTGGTGAACTAGCCTTACAAGTTACATTGTTTATGATTGTAAAGCCGCCAGCATACTTTCCTGCCGCTTGCCGCAGCGGCAAGCGGCAGGGCGTTTCAACCAATGACAAGCCTTTATTGTGTCCGTTTGTCTGCAATGCGCGTGCGCCACGCCGCTCAGCGGCAAGCGGCAGGGTAGTATGAAACCAGCATAACTTTAATGTAAAGCCAAGGCTAAAGGCTTTAATATACAACAAATGCAGTAAACCTTTGACGAGCGTGACTACTGTGATTGTGCATATTCGGAACTAACAACGCACACAGCGCACAGTTCATTCATAAATTTCCACTCGGCAACCAGACATAGACCGTAAGGTACTAATTTCGAGGAGCATAACAAACACCAAATTAGTGTTGTATGACCTTTGACATGCATGCATTCTTTTTGTCGAGAGTTGACATGGTCTTTCAATTTGTGCCGAGTGTCCTTGACCTTGGCAGACTTGACTTAATCAGTGGTCATGAAAGGATTCAATAGATAACCTCTGCCCCACTAATCCCCAGCTATTGTCTGAAATTGCTCCTCGGAAAATATATTATAACAACTCAGTCCTCAAATGATAGTCATATAACGACCAAAAGATAAATGACTGACTATCATTGAGGACTGAGTTCCGCAGTCTACTCGGCAACAGCAGATTGCCTCTGCAGCCATTCGGAGACAAGTGCATCCAACGCAGTAAATATGTGATGCCGATGTACATGTATGCTTAAAATACGCGCTCGTCAAAGGTTTCCTGCAAAAGATTATACATGTAGCACAATGAGCAGGGCAGTACGCATATTCAGCTGCAGCCGGTCATCTGCATGGTCATGCAGTGCTGTTTTGCAGATTTCCTTTTATCAATTTAAAATTAAATTATGCTTTGAAAGGAGGCATACTACCAACTAGTCGGTGTTATGCACTTTCAGTTTCCCATGCATTTAAATGGGAATTATTTCGACGATAATTTTGCCTTTTTGGACACTAAAATGCATTCGATCCTTAAGTTTGTTTCAACCGAGTCTTGATTTAGCAAGCACAATAAGGTGGGTACCAATTTTATATACCTTTGATGAAATTTTGAAGAAATTTTTAGAATATCTGACCTGCGCAAACCGTTAAGTGTGTATTTTCCATAGACAGCTAGACAAAATGGCATGAGCCAGTCCTTTATAGGTACGGTATGTATCATAGGACTGGCGAGCGAGTCTACTACCAACTGTCCGGCATGTATTATTTCCATGTTTTATTTGCACTAAAAAGGTCCTACATGTACGCTGCCGTAGTGCATGTTACTGACGTTAGTAACCATTGGTTACTGGTTCAAGCCTGGGCTATACACTCGTTCCGAATTATATGCCATAGGCTTTGTGTTGTGATTGTTTCGATCAGTGGTTCGTAACAAAGCCAGTTGACCTAGCAATGGTCATATTCTAATATGCACTACGGTGACTATGCCAGTGAATATCCAGCTACTACCAGCAGGCTAGCGGCACTCTGTACAAATTGCCTATACCGATTCCGCAGACAAAACCTGTGGCACAGTCGCATCCTCTGCTTGTACGTGTTTATCTAGGTCAACGTGACAAACAGTCAGGGTCAGAGGACAGCGCAATCTGTCTGCTGCCAAGATCCGTAATATATTTCTATTAGTCACCTTTTTGTACCGTTCGCAGAGAGCGTGACGTCTGCCCAACAACAACAATATGGGCATATTTTATTTTAATTATTTATTTGAACGGACACTTTTAGGCCTATATCAGTGACACACGCCTTAATTGGCGGTGCGTTCATATAAAAGACAAAAAAATTAACATTTAAAACAATAACTCATAGGAAAATGAACCACATACATCCAATGACAGCGCCTTTTCGTAGCTACGTCACATTATAGCTCATTCATATCATTACATATTCAAAATCACCTTTCAGGATTTGTGGCGTGACGAACAGACTCTTATACAGGTATCGAGCTCACGCTGTCCTCACTTGAGCGATCGATGTAGCGCCTCTCTTAATTCTACTGTACGAGCGCATTAGTTTTAAAATGTCTAAAAGTGGGTCATTCATATTTCTATAGATTCAAGATTGGATGCACATTCATGAGATGCTAATTTCTATAATTTCATTAATTTCTATTGTGAAGTACATGCAGCTATAGAGGTAGTCATTGTGACGTCAACGCCGTCATCTTGTGGGTACGGAGTGACTTGTTGCTAAGATCACCGCGTTGATGCTTGACTGAAAAGGTGCGTCACGCGGTGATCTTAGCGTAATGTATAACGCATGACATGCAGAACGGCAGTACCCACAAGATGGCAGATCCCGAGGAAAAGGCTGACGGCCTCTATTGAATTCTCACTCGCTTCAATGGACATAGTGAATAGAAATGAAGGTCGCGCCACTGAAGTCATGAATAGATTATGTACGGACAGTACGGTATTTGTATTGTTCTCTAAAAAAAACAGTTTTACTACTAGTATGGCGCCCTACAAATGTAGCTGAAATACAGCAAGATAATGCGCTAGTGTAGTAAATGTAGACCTGTATTTTAGGGTATCTCTATCTCAACAAATTGAGGATTAACAATTTTAAATATTATTGTTTGTATCTTGATGATGTTTCTTGTAGCTTCAGCAAGTAGAAACTGTTCTACAAAGTGCTGGCACTGAAGGACAATCAGATTTATTACAACTTCAAAAAGATCTGCAGGAAGTTATTGCTCTTACAGAAGGTAAGAGACCGTTCACAAACACTTGTAACCGGGGGGGCCTGATGCCAAAAAATCTTTCATCGCAAAAATTTTTCGGGGCCCCCTTTACAGACCTCAAAAATTTCAGGGCCCCTCCTTTTTGACCTGAAAATTATGGGTCAACCCCATAGAAAAGCATATAAACTTAATTTTTCCAGGAAAATTTGTGGTCATTTTTTCAGGCCTCCCCCATAGGAGGGTCAAAAAATTTCAGGGCCCCCCTAACAAGTGTTTGTGAACGGTCCCTAAGTGTTGACAGAAAAGTTCTGATAATTATACTGTACAACAGGAAATTTTTGTAGGGGCTTAATTTTCACACTTTTCACGGTCGAACAGACAGCTGTGAATTATTAACCCCGTGAAAATATTTATTACACATAGTACTTAACGTGAATATATTTGGAAACACAAATTAAACACCCACTGAATTGATCAAATCGCGAAAAAATTTACCCAGCAAAAATTAATATCCCAGTACACAGGGCACAGCATCATCATTCCTATATCTTGGTGTCAGAAATTGCCATGGTAGTAGGGAGTATGAACAGCACGGTATTGCGATTTTGTTCCGCCGTGACTTTAGGGTTTCGAGATAAAGGCCGAGGACTTCAGGCAAAGTATAACACTCCACCTGTACCTTTACGAACACCACCTGTGTACGATAGATACGTAACGTTTCTATTCCACGCATGCTCCGCTGCTGAAATCACGATCTGGGCATGCTTATAACCCTGTTTAACATTTTTAACTCATGGGAATTCGATTTTATTTTGGTCCGTTTTTGTTTTCAAGACGCAAACAAGCAGTTTAATATTAAGGTTGTCACACTCTATATTCATGTGCAAGCCTCAAAATATGGTTTATTCAAACAAAAATTACAACGAAATATTTTCAAGGAATAGAGATTTTATTATATACACCGCCATACATGTAGGCATATCTAGCGTGGAAGTAATAGTTGGTCACACCAGAGAAGATGATGGTCACACAATTCATTTCAGTTCAAAGGAATGCGATTCGATTCTATAGAAACTGTGTCAATTGAAGTTTTATTGTCCGACATTCAGTAATAGAATAATCAAATAGCCTTGATATTTTGAAAGACAACTCATACATAATCGCTGAGCTACGGCGATTAGTTTTTAGCCGGGTTTTTAGCCAATGAGATAACCAATATCAATCGCTTCCCATGTGCAGAGTTATATTTGTAACCTCGGCGGCTGGTGGAGCATTTATAGACCGATCATTTCACTGTAATTTATTACCTGGGGTAGTCAGTGTGCAGGGGTGCAATAAAAATTCAGTTGTTTAGGAGACCCCAATATTTGGATGAATATTTGTTTTTTTTACTGAACATGCAAACTGCTCCTTATTTACATGTCAGGGGTCGATTTAGCCGCTGGCCCTGTCCAGTAGTTTTCATGTTGGGCCAGGAGATTTTCCGTTTGGATGGCCCAGTGGGCCAGTTGGGATTTTTGCAAAATTGTGAATTTATGACACATATTACAATATTAGTCACGGTACCACAATGAAGTAGAATCTAGGCCAGTGGATTTGCCATTGGGCCAGCTGGAAATCTTCCCAGCCTGAAGGCCAGCTAATTATTGCTCCTTGCATGTATGTCTACCCCTGCATGTGCAATGTACCTGTTTATACAAAAAATGTAGTCCCCCCGCAAGTTGTATAATTTTTTTTTAATTTTATGATATGAAATAACATTTTATTAACCAACTACATGTAGGTTGAAAACTTAAATTTATCCCCTCTGCAGAAATAGTGGTCCTGTGGTTGGTTGCAATGTTTTGTATTCCTTGAGAAGCTGGCTTTAGCCAATCAGAGGTCATATTATTTTGTTGTATGGCAGCACTTCATCAGACTGGCAACATAGCGCTTGCTTCTTCTTTCCTGAAGTTGCTGCCGTTGGTGAAGTCTGATGAAGTGCTGCCAGGAACCTGTGACAAGGTGTGTTACCAAAAAAATGGATTTGATCATATGAATTCCCATCAGACAGTTGTTATTGTCAATCCAGATGAACTGAATACAATATAACCTAATAATAACATTTGCTTTACTGAATGTTTTCCTTCATTTGTAATGTCCGTATAACAATGTATATTGTTATTACCATATTCATCCGAGTCCCACCCGTTTTTTAGGTGAAAAATTGGGGGTGGGATTATACTTGAATTTCAACAAAAAAATGTATTTATTTTTTCGGTTTTGAAGTGTCCCTGGACCTACATGTAGACCTAAATGCTAGGATCATTCATGGTTGACCTAAAAAAATTGCATGATGTTTTGTGTTTTTAATATGAAAATTGATAATTTGTATTCATGTCATACTCTATTAATGATTTCAAAATGCGTTCAAATTCAGTGCATTTTGAAATCATTAATAGAGTGGGGGTGGGATTATACTCGAATGTGGGACTATACTTGGACAAATACGGTATATATTAAAAACAAGTACATGTTTATCAACATTTTATTAATAATGTGTGCATTACAGAGAGCTTATTATCCTTGAAGAAGAGCAAGCTACTGAGCTTTGTTGATGATGTATCGCAGTCAGGGAGTCATTCAGTGCCACCATCATCTAATGTGTCTGCTGCCATGGAAACCAGGCAAACTGAATCATCAACACCAAATATGGATGATGAATTTGCTGCCTTTCAGGTACTCATACCACTACAAATTTATTAATTACAGTAAAAATAATAACAATGGAACTTGGAATACGGACAGAAACCCTTCTTGACAATTATTACTAGTATTATTTCAACAAATTTAAAATTTTAAGGAAATAGTACATTATGGCTTTAAGTGCATTTTGTCAAACAAGGCCAGCGTACATGTTACAATTGAATACCTGAGTGGAAGAAGGACCCAACTCCATCAAAACTGTTTTTGAGATATAAGAAAAAACTTAATATTTGGAAAAGTTTTATAGACAGAATGGGAGCTTTAATACATGAACATACAGTATTACTTACTTTCAAAATTATATATAATGTTTCTATGGCAACGGTACGGGTCTTAATACGAGCTGGAGTTGGGCCCTTCTTCCAATAATATACTGCAAATGCCAGTTTCATAATCAGATGTGTTATAACTAGCTACAGAAATTTGGTAATTATCCATTAATTGCACAAGTAGAAGCATGTAATATGTTAGCAAGAAAGATTATTGTAGTGAAAAGCAGATTTCGTGGATAAACAAAATTCCTCTTTAACCCAATATTTGTGGAAGAAGGGTGGAGTTGGGCCTTTCTTCAATGAAAACCATAATTAAGTTTACGTGGAAGACTATTTAGAGAGTGGATTTTGGCTCATCTTTCACACACAAGGAAGAATAATCTGCTGGCAATAAAATGTTGGGTCTAACTCATTTTTGTGAAAAAATGGAGTTGGGCCCTTCTTCCACTAAGGTATTCAATTAATAGTCTCTTATTACATCAATCATCTCAGAATGTTGCAGGAACACATCTCAGTGGCCTTGCTTGATTCTAATCACCACAAGCAGGGACCATATATTAGGATGTAACTTACTGAGCTTACAGTCCAGTCCAGTGGTGTAGCCAGGGGGCAGCTGCCCCCTAGGAGAAGTCTTGTCCCCTCTTGCCCCCCCCCCTTTTTTTGTAATTTTTAGCTCATTTTTGACCAATTTTAATATGGGGGATTTACTATACCGTCAGCCTCATCACATACAGAGCTACAAGTTTCATACCATGTTAAACAAAATTTTAATACAATGGTGAACAATGTTACTCGACAGATTAACATGTAATTTTCAAACTTTCAATAAAACTGTCAAGTTTCATCTTCATAAAAATACCCTGTTGAGGAAAATTAATCTTTCGAGTAACATTGTTTAGCTCTCTATGTGAAACGATCGTGTTGCATCAAATAGATCAGTATGTGAGCTTTGACTCTCTAGTCTTACATGTAACTTGTCTTATCTGTTGTAGTTCTGTTATTTTCTTTTTCTTATTTTTTTTTTATTCATTTATTTAGGCTGCCCTAGCAGACGACCTTTCAGGTGATTCATCAAACAACCAAATTACAGAAAATACTTCCACCAAATCATCTCATTATAATAGTAGACAAATAACTAACAGATCCGATGCTGAAGATGACGACAGACCTTCTGATGTAGACGAAGGTTATAAAGATGATATAGCAGGGACTCAGTGTAGTGTGTTTGTAACACAGGAATGGGGGACAAGGCAATGCCACAATGCTATAGTACTTAGTGTGGAACCAGCAGAAGCTGACAGTGAGGAAGAAGATGAGGTAGGATTCAACATTTATGTAAAGATCAATGAGATACATGGAGTACCAACTCCGCTATGTTTGCATGTCGCTCATGGAGAACAAATAGTGTACCTCCCAATGAGGTAGAACCAAAGAGTACCAACTCCACCATACTTGTGTGTCGCTCATGGAGAGCAAGCTGGGCATAGTGTACCAGGGTGTCAGTGGTTAGGACCTGTCGTTAAGACATTTGATTGATTGATGATTGATTAGTTGATTGAAAATGTGCTTGATTAGTTGCATGATCATTTATCAATTAAAAGATTAATTGAAAGTTGATTTATTTTTTGAAAAGCAAGGTTGATTTGTTGCATGACAGGCTGCTTGATGGATTGATTGACTGAATTAAGACAATAAGTGATGTGTTAGTAATTGATTGAATGTGAAAAAGTACAGTTTTTTTTTTAACTAATCACTTGGTTTTTTTTGCTTGTCAGATCAAAGTACGGGTTTTATTCTGTAATCCAACCACCAAAGCAATGTTACCATGCCCATATTTCCTGGAAGACAAGTGTAGATTTTCCCAAGATGAATGCAAGTAAGTAAAATCATCTTATTGACATTGACGGTAATTCTTGTACATTATCATCATCATCATCAGTCGGCTGCGGAGCAGGCGACTACAAGTTTTCTCCAACTATTTCGATCTTGGGCAAGCGAAACAATTTTGTTTGGTTGCAGCATCCCTTCAGTATCTCCCAGGAGGTGCTGGACATACTGTAAGTACAGTGTGCGCGGCTGTCCCGGTTTCCTTTTCCCATGTGGTGGAATATAAAGGGCATATCCTTTCACAGGCTTGTTGTCTTCTAGATGCGGTATATGGCCGAGAATTGTACACAGATTCTTGGCCAAGAAATTCTTGTACATGTACACAGGAAAAATTTCATTTGAATGAACTAAGCCTGTGATTTTTGGGCAATTTTGTGCCTGAGTCAGTGGTGGCGCCAGCAATTTTTCCACTAAAAAAGTGGAAATTTACGTGATTTTTGCCTCAAAAGTGGTGGGCAAACCCTTTACTGTATTTAAGGTTACACGAAGAAACGTATAAAAACGTATAAAAGACGTATAAAGTTGTTCTCTAAAACCGCGTTTTCTCAGCAATCAAATATCGCAGTGAGTCAAATGTTGGTGCATGGATGTATCTTTACATTGTTTTTGTTTGTTTATACAAATTTTTAGAATCCGTTTGAAAATCCTTTGTTTAAATCATTTTTACGCACCATGTTCAAAACATGTTCCATGCAGTTTTTTTCAAATGTTCGCTCCGTATAAAACCACGCCGAGTGATTATTTTCTCTTTTTTTGTATTGTACTACAAATCGACCAAAGAAATAATGTTGCCATGGGGAAGAACAAAATACAGTACCGATTAAATTTTATTAGCCCGTTTTTGGGAACAATTTTCGAGAATCTTGTACCACAAAACACTGTTTTGTTACATTATCGATATCTGGATTACGGGACGTTAATTCAGGCATCTGAATACCTACATTATTTCTCAACATTCTGCCAATTGCTATCCCATTTGATTTTCACTCCAAATTGAAGCTAGTATTGCAAAAAACAAGGTTTTTCCTCCATCAGTTCGTTCAAAATTTCAGCGCCGACATGCGTGTTTATTCTAAGAGCCATTGTGCGGACGCCGATTGTAATCAATCAATTGCATCCAATTATAGTTATATATCCGCTTCGGGAACAAGCAATTGCGTAAGCTGATGTATGGCCAAGTGGATAGAGCGTTGGACTGGGGATCTGTTATGAAACATTTTTGTTGGTTCGAGTCCGTGTGTGGCTGAATTTTCTTTCTTTTTTCTCTTTTCTCATTTTTACTTTCTTTCTTTCCTCTTTTCTTTCTCCTTTTCTTTTTTTCATTTCTTTTTTTTTTTTCATTTCTTTCTTTCTTTTTCTTTTTTTTTTTTTTTCTTTCTCTCTCTCTCTCTCTCTCTCTCTTTCTTTCTCTCTCTGTCTTTCTCTTTTTCACTATTTCTTTATTCTTTCTTGCTCCTTTCTTTTTAGTTTTATTTGATTGATTCGCTGACTGCAGTGAATCGTGATTGATTGTTTTTCACATAGGCCTATATAATTCAGAAATTTGTAGGCCTGCTAAGTCTGTCTTGTTGAATATTCTTCCCAAATTCGATTTGCAAATAATTGCTTTTTGATATTGTTGTTGATGTTATTGTTGCACCCTATTACATTGTAATCAGGGGAATAGCAGCATTGATTTATCAAGGCTATAAATTCAAAATCAACTAATTTTCCATGGCGTAGCTTGACGAAGTGCCCCAAATCAATTTTAAAATTAATAAAATCCTTATGAAAATTGCCGAAAACGGCTTGTGCCCCCGGCATCCGACCCGCATGCCGCCCTCATGACACCCCGACTCACGAGCTCCGGGCATCGTACGAGCTAAGCCAAGTTTCATAGCCTTTTCATGTCTTGACCGTGGATCGATGTTCTATTGTAAGTAGGCCTACGTTCCGGTACGCTTGTGCATTTTCTGCATGGCTGTTTCTGTTATGAACTTACGCCCCTCTGAAATCAAGCGCATGAAAAACTCTCGGCTAACCTTAATTAAATTGAAGGTTAGTTTTGTGGGGTTCATTTTCGAACCCCAATGGTTTTAGCTTTTATTTATATTATTTATTAACATACAGGCTGAGTCAAAAAGAAGTAAACTCATGTTTGAGGGGCTGTAACTCGGGATTTGTAAGGAATCTGCTAAAAATGAAAATACCACTGGAAAGAGCAAAACCTACACGTCGAAATAAAAGAAGGAATTGTTGCAATTGCTCACAGCAAACACAAGTTATACTCATTTGAATACTGCCACCCATTTTTGTCGCTGCACACGGTTTTACTTCCCAAGTAGGGGCCTACCTATTATATTGATTGGTAAGGCGCGATATTCAAATGCAAATAAAGTTCTGTGGCAGGTATGGTTTCGATCAATAATGTTAAAAGGCTCTTTTCAATATGAATTTTACCTCATTGCACTACATTATAATAAAACGGGCCAAATGACAACATGGCACCACAATTCACCGCACGGAAGCGTGCGTTTCTGTCGACGAAGTATGATGAAACTAAGAGTCCCACTGAAGTTCAGCGTCTTTTTCGTCTCCAATTTCCTACAGCTACCCTGAATTCATGTAAGGGAGCAGTATATAAGAATGTGAACAAGCTCAACGTGCATGGGACACTAAGGAACAGACAGCCGGAAGCTTCAGGCAGACCACGAACTGCTAGATCACAAGTGAACATTGCTACATGCGTTACAGCAAGACCAAAGATCAGCTCAATCCTTTACTCAACATTCCCCAATCAAGCTTCTGCCGGCCCCTTTCGTAAAGACTTGAATTGGTATCCCTACAAACTATAGTACCATCATGGACTTTGTTGAATATTAATTAAAAGCAAAAGTTGTCTTTTCAACATTAACAATAAATCCTGTTAGCACTTTGCCGATTCGTAGAAATTGAAATGGATGAAAAGCAATCAGCCGTGTGCAGCTACAAAAATGGGTGGTTGTATTCAAATGAGTATAACTTTAGTTTGCTGTGAGCAATTGCAACAATTCCTTTTTTATTTAGACGTGTAGAATTTGCTCTTTCCAGTGGTATTTTTATTTTTAGCAGATTCCTTGCAGATCTCGAGTTACAGCCCCTCAAACATGAGTTTACTTCTTTTTGACTCAACCTGTAGGCCTACTTGTTTGTGATATTTTAAGCATTTTAATATTTCAAAATAATCCCATTCAATTACACGGCTGGCAAAGGAAATTTACTGAATTTAGAGAATGCACGTCGTTCACCACCTGGATGATATTTGATTTCTTCATTTCTTTCAGGTGGTCCCATGGGCATGTAGTATCTCTTTCTGATCTCAATGAGTTTAAAGAACATGACTATAGGTGAGTATGAGATAATTCCAGGGCAGTGACACTCGTATTCAATCCCTGTATAAAATTGAAGTCACTTCACAGCAGTTTGAGTGACAGTTGGTAAAGGAGTTTGGTACACCTAGTAACGCTTACTAGTCGCTTAGCCTAAAATTTACGTACATGTGCATGACAACATTGTGCGTACTACTTCAATAGTGAAACAGACTATCCCGTAGTTTGATTGACAGTTGCTGGGGAGTTTGGTACACCAAATTTGTCCAAGATGGCACATAGGAGCACCGGTTTGAATATTTTCCTAGCATATTGAGCTAACTCCTCAGCTACTTGGCTTTTCACAATATGATAGGAATAGAAAAAAACGACCAAATGTTTGCCGTTTTTAATATTATAATATTTTTTTGAAGCGACAACATAAACATGCATCACCTCTTCCACAGGTCAAACTCTTACACAGCACAGGCCGTCACATGCATGAATGCGCATTGAGTGTGTGACTGACATCATTTATGCAAATGTGTGGCTCATCCTATAGTATATTATTACTCGATAATCCATGATAATACCAGAAATGGGCTATTCCACTTGAAATCCACACTACCACTGTGGAAGATGTTTGGAAATATCTTCCACAGGGGGAGTATGTTTTTCAAATGTAATTGGTCAGAGGTAATCACTTTGAAACTCATACTCCCACTGTATATATTTGCATATGGTTTTACCTGTATCTTCCACGATTAACTGGAGTGAGTATTTCAAATGGAAGTTACCCAATTGTCTATTCTATTTGAAACTCATACTCCCTCTGTGGAAGACTAGCTAAATCTTGGATTTGAAATGGTTGAGCCCAATGCAACAGTTGAAATGAAAAACACTGCAAATTACAATTTGAATATCAGCCCTAATTTTCTAATTATTGACAAAATAGAGCCAAAAGTACAATTTGTTGACCAAAAAATAAAGTAATTTTGGTTAAAAATTTACCTTCCTTGGTCAATAATTGAATAAAATTAAGGCCCAAATCCTAAAAATAACAAATAAGACCCTAGAATGGAGTTTATGGACTATGTTTGAATGAATAAACAACAACAAAATGGCCATCAAAATGTGGGGTTTTTTTGTGTGATTTTCTTCAAAATAGTTGATTTTACACCAAATCTGTGGTTTAGAGTCTTTAACTCTTGTCAAAAATGTATGCTTTTGTCAGGTAAATCTAACTGAAGGAATTAAAATGATATGCAGTTTGTTTTAGGTTTCTCAAAATCACTTTCCATGGACTTGGGTGGGTTTTGTATTCATGTATTCATTTTCACATACTATGTACGTGAGACTATTCACCATAATACTCTTAATGCTTGATTTGTTTCAGTTTATTAACAATAGAATCCCAATGCCTGGCAAGATACAGTGATAATATCTGGTACCCAGCCGTCATAGAATTTATAGAAGAAGATCATCAATATCTGGTTAGATTCCAGTCCTATGGGACTTCAGAGACTGTAGGATTGGATCGAATTATTCCTGTAGGTATGTCATTATTATGTGGTGGGTCAGTTTACTGCTAGTTTTATATTAGAAATTCTATTACCCCCATGACCCATTATTCAAAATCGCGCACTGTGATTTGTTGAAACGCGTCATGTGAAAGACCATTAATTAGCAATAAAGTGGCCAGGGCAACAAACTTTATGTTCTTCTCACATCACAGCGCACAACAAAGCGCGATGCAGTATATTAGCGTCGTTACGCATTCTACGCGAAGCATTACGCTTGGTTACGCATTCTGCAATACTCGTTATCACTTGCGCTTTGGCTACGCGTAGGCGCTCCACCTTGAGGTAAACAACTTGAAATAATTATCACACTATTTTGTGGTAATAGAATAGAAATAAAGGGTGCAGCATTATCTTTACACGCAAATAATGTCCTCGGCAGAAAAAACGTTCAAATAATGGGTTCGGCTGCGCCTCACCCATTATTTACGTTTTTACTCCCTCGGACACATTATTTCCGTGTAAAGGATAATGCATTACCCTTTATTTCTTAAATATGCAATGCAATTTGATCAGACTAAAGTATGATAAATAGAGATTTTAAACTTGAGATACGAATAAAGTAGAAAATTGGCATTGGCAACCAAGTGTTTTCAGCAATAGCACTCACTTGGTGGTCACTGGGCAAGCTGATAATATGATATAATAATGCAATTTGCAAATTGCCCTCTGTGACCTGATTGGAACAGTCTATGTCGCATGTGAAATGAAAGATGATATTAATGTTGGGGGATACCCTGCTATTTTTTGTCCTTGTATTTTCTATTAAAGCAAACTTTGTTCACTCCTTGTGTGAATGTAGGATACATGATTAAAAATGGGAGATATGCGATCTATCTTTTTGTTGTTGTTGTCTGTGTGACATGAGGTGATCCATTCAGTCTAAAGTTGGAAATTTTGAAAATTGAGTTATTACCATTTCTACACTTACACTTTCTGCTATGTACGCTAATTGGTGTTAAGGGGGTACTACACCCCTGTGGTAAATTCGTGACTATTTTTGCATTTTTCTCAAAAAATAATAACACACTGGTAACAAAAGTTATGTATATTATTGGGGCAAGCAATCCAATTACTACACTGAAATTTCAGTGACTAAAGATAAGCGGTTCAGTTTATATGATAGAAAATGAGGTACATTCTAGCGGTACCTCTTTTTTAATCATAAATAACGAACCGCTTGTCTTGGGTCACTGAAATTCCAGTGTAGTAGTTGGATTCCTTGCCCCTATAATATACGTAGCTTTTGTTGCCACTGTGTTATTAGTTTTTGAGAAAAATGCAAAAATAGACACAAATTTATCAAGGGGTGTAGTACCCCCTTAAAAACAAGAAATGTTCTGAATTTGGAACTTGTTAGCAAGCAGGTTGGATGGAATTAGCTCTGGCCGTAATTTGTAGATTTTCGTATCATTTGAGTGTAAAAAGAAATCATCATCGTTGCTGAATAAATGTTTAAAAAGGAACTGAATGTGGATTGCCTATTTTTGATGCGGTGGTTGTTTCTATTACCGCTTGTAGAACAAGGAAATAAATCCTTCTCCAGGCTACTTGAGTTAATAGAAAAAACAAAAAATGTGTGATGAGTCGTATATCGTCACTGGGCGGGGAAAACCTCGTATGTACTTTTTGCCCTTGAACATGGATGAAGCAAACCCTTCAATATAAAGTCTACACCTACAAGGCTTTATCCATGTTCAAGGGCCAAAAGTAAATAATGAGGTGTTGTCTGCATGTACTTTTGGCCCTTGAACATGGATGAAGCAACCTCTTCAATATAAAGTCTACCCCTACAAGGCTTTATCCATGTTCAAGGGCCAAAAGTACATAATGAGGTTTTTCCCGACCAGTGACGATATGTGGGCCAAGTCCAATTAATTACCACCACAATTAATACTTGTTTCCACAGCTCAGAGAAATGATGACGATGATGAATCATCTGATGATAGTGAAAGTGATAGCGCCCCCTCTGGCAGTGTATCAAGACATGACTCTGAGAATGAGACCAATGAGGAAGATGGGAAGGCAGCACCTAGTGTTGCCTGGCAACCCACAGGTGCATCATCAGCTTTGGGTGAATGGGAAGCACATACCAGGGGTATCGGGTCAAAGATCATGGCCAAAATGGGCTATGAGTTTGGGTAAGTTCATGTGTTAAAGCAAACAAGAGCAATCAAAGTTGCACTGTCTCACCTTAAATTTGACATTAATTTTTCGGCTCTGTTTGTAAGATACAATGTAGCTCTCAATTTGTGTCTCTATGGCTAGTGTTTCTAGGGCTTATTTTCTTGAAGTTTCATGGTTTTGTGTTGATAATTACTCTTCTATAAACACATATAAATACATCAAAATACATCAAAAGCAAACAAAAAGTTATGGAGGAGATGGTGAAGGCCAGTAAGACTAGATATGGCCATCCCCTACTTACAAAACAAACCAGCACCAAACGCTCACAAAGACCACAAGAAAGAAAGATGTCTAGAAATTAATTTCATCTTAAAATCATTCAAAAATGTTTTAAGGGAATTTCTAAATTTTCCATTTTTTTGTGTTTTTAGTAAGGTGAAGATTATTGTTACTTCTTGTCTGGTAGTTTTTAATATTAAGTTAATTTATTTAGGTCCAGCACTAGAGAAAAATGTGAATCCATTGCATATTTTCATTTTTATTTTGTGTGTGTATTATTTTCTGTAGAAAAGGGCTTGGTAAAGATGGACAGGGAAGGAGAGATATTGTAGAAGCTGTTGTTTATCCACAAGGTAAGCGCGGTAAAATATTTATCCTCATGTTCAGGCGGCGGATGACATGATCGAGCCGGCAACTTGTGAAACCGCCCGGCCGTATGGCATTTTCCAATATAGTCGGTTAGTTTTGTGGGGTTCATTATCGAACCCCAACGGTTTTAGCTTGTATTTATATTATTTATCAACATAGGCTATTTGTTTGTGATATTTCAAGCGTTTTAAAATTTCAAAATAATCCCATTCAATTACACGGTTGACGATGAAAATTTACTAAATTTAGAGAATGCAATGCGGCCACCACCTGCTCATGTTTAAGGAATCGGGTATTTACGTTTGCACAGTATTTTTTGTGGGAGCTGAGAGTACATCAGACATATCGAATTGCATTCTGAATACAAGGAATGTCCTTCTGATATCAAATACTTAAGATTTTTTTTAATGTGATACAAATTTTATGGCAAATTATTAAAATTTGATATTTTTAAACTTTTTAATATTTAACAGTCATCAAAGTAAACTTTATAGATCTCTTGTATCAACTTTTGAAATGGGCTTTTACTCATTCAATATAAGATCACTCATGTGTAAAAGCATGCACTTTTTGGGTTCCTATTCTCAGTCAGTCATTGTTGATATGATGTGTGCCAAGACCCATCAAGTGCAAGTTTTGCAGATATCAGGCTAATTTTAGAATGTCGAACTTACTTTTTGAAGTGTTTCAATTCTCGCTATTCGCAATAAGGGCGCCGCCAGGGTTTTGCGATGTAATCGTGATGTATCATGGGAAAATCGTGATGTATCATGGGAAAAGGTCGACATCAAATCCGGCTAATTACCATGCTATTACATAGGAACACGTGATTTTTTAGTTTGTCAATATAACGGTATTGCACGCAAATCGATAGAGAAAAAATTAATTGTGCACATTTCAAATCACATTATTAAGTATTATTGAGTATCGATTCGCGTGTAACACCTTTATTTTGACAAACTAAAAAAATATTGTCACGTGTTCCTATGTAATAGCATGGTAATATTCGTATTGCGCGGACTTGGATGTCGACCTTTTCCCATGATGACCTCACGCTTTTTACCATGTTACATCGCAAACTGCTGGCGGCGCCTTTATTAAGTAATAGCGAGAATTATGAATGATTGGGCTATTCCATTTGAAATCTGCACTACCCCTATGGAAGATTTTAGAAATATTTTCCACAGGGGGAACATAAATTCCAAATGGAATGACCATATTAGGCAGTTCCATTTGAATTTCATACACCCTCTGAGAAAGATTCAACCTCAATCTTCCACTGAAGGAAGGTGAGTTTCAAATAGAGCTGCTAATGTGCTAATTCCATTTGAAATTCATACTCCCCCTGTGGAAGATATTTCCCAAATCTTCTACAGGGGTAGTGTGTATTTTAAATGGAATAGCCCATTTTTTTGATTAACAGGTAGATCATTGGATAAATGTATGGAGTTACGAGAACAGCAAAAAGTTGCTATTGTTGGAAAGAAGAGGAAGAGGAAAGGCAAGGGTCATCAGGGCAAAGGTCATCAGGGCAAATCTGGGGAGCATAAAAAGAAAGGCTGGACCAACGTATTTGATATAATCAACAGGAAATTAGGGGGTAAGAAAGGTAAGTCATCATTTTGTCGTATGTGCTTGTGGCCCCTGAACATGTTTAAAACAAAACTGCCAACATGTTACATAGGAGGTTTTGCTTTAAACATGTGCAGGGGCCATGGACACGTGGGAGGTTAATCCTTTCCAAGGACGATTTGTGACATGAATCAGATCCAATAATCAAAAGGATGCAATTAGTTTTTGAAAACAATAATAAACAAAGATTTAATATAGCGCCCCCTATGCAAAAAGCCCCCAGGTGCTTACAGAGAAAACATGCGAAACAACTGAATAAATTTTATTTGATATTTTCTTCTAATGTTGTTATATACTTTGTTTTTTGAACAGTTTTCGCTTTCTGTAGAATTGTACTGCACCAAAATGACATATTTATTCCCAAAATAACCTGATTTTGACAAGAATGCACAAACCTCATTCTGCCTTGGGCATAAAGTCTAAAGATTATTTCACATTCGTATTTTGTAGAATGTATTCGTAGTTTGTAGAATTTTGATAAATACATGTCTGAAGCTCTGAAGCTGTTGAGCTCCAGCAAGTTCAAGTATCGGCAAGTCCAAATGGACGTTGGCATGCAGTAGAATACATTTGTAAAGCGCATAAACAAAAACAAAATTCTCTATGCAAACCATTGCGCATCATGTCATATTTTGCAGAAATTTTAAAAAAATCGACCAACCGACCCAGGTGTTGGCACCTCAAGGGCAAGTCAACAATTTTCTTAACCTTAGATAATGCATATATATATATATATATATATGTGAACAACTGATCATGACTTATTGTATTTACTATATTTTCCTCTATTTCAGTCAAAATGAATGAATTGATTCAGCACAGCATTGAATTAAGTAAACCAGGGCAGAAATCCAAAGATTTGTCAAAGAATACAACTAGAAATCTCAATGTACAGGTAGGTTTGCCATGAACCTTCTACTGTTTTTACTAATTTATTTATTTCCACATAGCGTCACTGGGCGGGAAATTCTCATAATGTAATTTTTGCCCTTGAACATGGATGAAGCAAACCATTCAATATAAAGTCTATACCTACAAGGCTTTATCCATTTCAAGGGCCAAAAGTAAATATAAGGTGTTTCCTGCATGTATTTTTGGCCCTTGAACATGGATGAAGCAACCTCTTCCATATAAATTCTACACCTACAAGGCTTTATCCATGTTCAAGAGCCAAAAGTACAAGGTTTTACCACTTTTTGTAATCTAAAATAAGAGAGTCTTTACAAGAACCTTTAAAAAAGTTCAGATTTCTGGAGTTTTTAACATGATTTGAGATATTGTTCCAAATCTTTACACCCTGGTTACAAATAGATTTGTTGCCAAATTATTTGGATATTCAAAGTTGAAAGCATATCTAGTGTTATTATAATGTTATTCAGATTTCCTTTTACAAATTACGCGTACTGCTAGCTGTCCAGCACATATTATTTTGCACAAGGTCCAATACACACGCCTGACATCGCGCACGTATATGTGATGGTTAATGCTGTCAAAGGAGCCTTGGAAAAAATTATATTATGATTCACTCCCCCCATGGAATGGCTTTCTGGACAATACCTTTTGGCAAAATTAAAAATGCATTTTTCTGGATATACATATTTTGTCAGAAACGCCATAACATAAAATGAACAAGGAAATGAGAGGCTGCACACTTTTATCTGAGTTTCATTTTCGATTATTTGCAGCTTGTGAAAGTACAAGAAGAAATTAGGAACACATCAAAGAAAGTTGTGAAATTAAAAGATACGCTAACAAGGAATCAAGGGTGAGTATCTCAAAATGGGCTATTCCATTTAAAATCCACACTACCCCTGTGGAAGATTTTGGAAATGTCTTCTACAGGGGGAGTGTGAATTTGAAATGGAATTAACCCATTAGGCAGCTCCATTTGAATTTCATACACCCTCTGAGAAAGATTCAACTTGAATCTTCCACAGAGGGAGGGTGAGTTTTAAATGGAACCAATACTGTGGGACAGTCTAGTCAGATGTTGGCATATTATGCAAATTTGCGACAGAAGCCAAAATATGAACAAGGAGGGGTTATTATCCGGATATCTTTTCTTTTATTTGCTCTGCTTGTGTCGTGCTTAAACTGGAAAGAAAGTCTGGAAAACACTTCTGCTGTTGAGATTGCTCTGAAAAGGGATGTGCTGCATGGGCTAATTCTGTTTATTGGTTCTGTGTAAGTGTTTCTACCTTACATTGTCCCCTTTTTAATTTTGAGTCGAACGACTGAGGCAAAGCAAAGAAAATTGGAATTTACTACCAGCGCAGATGACGCCAATGTGCATTTTATTCAAAATCTTGGATTTTGACAGAACTACAGCATCTAAAGTCTTGATTTTTACGATCGTGTAAAAAACAGAATTTTGAAAAATATTGAGGGTGTCCATCTCAGCAAATGTTACAATATGGCTTTAAATCAAATAATGTGTGTTTATATATTCTTACAGAGATGCAGTTACCAGCAATCAAGTTAGAGCCAAAATACTGGAAATGGAACACTATCTGCAGACTCTGCACAACTCAGAGAAGAGAATACAACAGCAACAGAACACTAGAGACCAACATAAGAAGCTTACCATATTTTGATGACATGGTGTTTAGGGGCAGTGGCATAGCCAGGACTTAATCAGAGGGGGAGGGGGGGCAAGGCAAATTTCCAGTGGGGTAAACTTTGATGAAAATAGGCTAAAAATTACAAAAAGGCCAAGTATGTCACGCGATGCTACACAGCTTGACCAGCGAATGAGGTGCAGATGTGATGATGACGTTATTATGTTAGCCATTTGTTTTGGAGAAAATACCCATCAGTATCAAACAATTTGGAATAAAACCCAGATGAGAATGTTAAATTGCATTTTCAAATATTCTGATGCCATTATTTGTTATTATTATTATTTACCATTATTTATTAATATTATATTAAATTAGACTTCAAATTGGCAACACAGAATGATATATAGATACATGCTTCAATTATTGATTTACAAATTGTAACTCACAGACAAAGATAAATATTCTTCATTTTTTGAAAGCCAACATAAATGATTTAAGTTGAATAATTTCCGGAATATGATCTTAAACTCTGTCAATCATCTATTCATAGTGGAGGTAAAAAGATTATAATTCCTTCAAGTATATTGCACCAAGAAAGTATCCTTATACTTGGAAAAATAATCACAATTTCAAAACTGAACCATATTGGGGTAAATTTGCTTTTGTGATAGATGCACTAGATGTCTAGTCCGTGATGTTTTTGAATAGGCCAGTGTGTCACTTTTAAAACTGGATCTTCGTCTAATCAAATTCTTGTAACTTTGCTTCTTGAAGTCACATTTGATTCAATGTGGTGTCATAATGTGCTGACTTAGATAGTGCATCTATTTAAAAAACAAAGTTACCCTAATATAGTTCAGTTTGGAAATTGTGATTATTTTTCGAAGTGCAAGGATACTTTCTTGGAGCAGTATATATGAATACAACATCATCGCCAAGTAACTAAGTATCAGTGCTGTCATCGGATCCAAAATTGCTTGGCAAATAGGGTAGTCAATCCACGGTGATGATTGCCTGTATTTGTCCACTGTAGGCTTGGCTTTGGTTTGCTCATTGTTTTCTCACATTGTAGTCACATAGTTTTATTACCTTTGCATCTTTTGTTGAATTAATTTTCCTCTTTGCATATGATTAGATGTTTGGTTTGCCACCAGCTCTGTAAGCACTTTTGTGGCACCACTGTAATGTTGCTCACATTGATCTTGTATTCCTACATTCTCGTGTGGTAGTCTATTGGGCTATTCCATTTAAAATCCACACTACCCCTGTGGAAGATTTTAGAAATATCTTCTACAGGGGGAGTATGAATTTCAAATGGAATTAACACATTTGGCAGCTCTATTTTAATTTCATACACCCTCTGAGAAAGATTCAACTTGAATCTTCCACAGAGGGAGGGTAAGTTTTAAATGGAGCTGCCTAATGTGATAATTCCATTTGAAATTCATACTCCCCCTGTAGAGGATATTTCCAAAATCTTCCACAGGGGCTGTGTGGATTTTAAATGGAATAGCCCATTTTGCAGATATCTAATAAAATATTGAAAGCTGTCTCTGTTGAATCTACGTCATAATAAAATATGTATATGTGCACAAAATGGCTTCTTTGTTGATTTAGGGATTCAATCATGTTTCATCGTTGTTCATCACAGTTTAACAACTCGCATCCCGCGCGTCTGCGTGGTTTACTTCGCGAGGGCAGCTTTAGCTGCCCGAGCGGTAAACTGACGCAGACGCTACCGGCGCGAAGTTGTTAAACGGTGATGAACAACGGTGAAACATGATTGAATCCTTTCAACAACGAAAAGAAGCTAAAGATCGTATAATTCACGATTATTTCACGTGGAAATGTCAGTTAATCATTGTCACTAAGCCTTACAAAAACTTCGATGATTTCTCTGTTAATATCATCAATAAAACTACAGAATAAAACGGCAAAATTTAGCCGCTATCTGAAAATACTGAATTCAACTTGTAAGCTTGCATACGCACAAAGGTTCCAGGCATGACGAATTTTACGCGACGTCACAGTAACGCCGTAGTCTCGCTTTCGCGTTCACAGATATGCGCTACAGTAAAAGTGTGGATTCATCACGAATTAACAACGGTTGGCTCCTGTACAAAGGTATAGGAAGAGTTGTTGAATTCTATCTACCACATGCGTTGAGGGATTTCAATGGGACTTGGACACAATGACCCTTGGGTGCATTGGCATAATATGTAATGTCAACAGGTGTGAGGTCAAAGGTTATCAAGGGGTCATTGACGTCATTTTACAAATATGTTTTTGTGTGTTTTGTTTTTTTATTATTTATTTGTTATAAACTGCAAAATCCTCTTAAAGGGATATTTTGAGTTTTCCCCCTTGATCCCTCCCCCTCTTGATCTAATATTAGTCAATTTATTTTCTTGCAATACCACTTGTTTAAAACGATATTCATAAAATGTTTGGATAATATTAATATCATCATACAGTTACCATCATCAATGTCATTAGAAACACAATTATTTATAACAAATTATTTTTCTCACAAAATAAACACATCGTGAAAAGCAGTGTGAGCTAGTTTATCAGCAGTAGATATTGAATGAAGTAGAGTGCTATCAGCAGTTGATAGTGGATGAAGTAGTCTGCTATCTGCAGAAGAGAGTGATAGAAGCAGTGTGTGCTAGTTTATCAGCAGTAGATATTGAATGAAGTAGTGTGCTATCAGCAGCACATAGTGGATGAATTAGTGTGCTATCAGTAGTAGATAGATGAAGTAGTGTGCTATCAGCAGTAGAAAGTGGATGAAGTAGTGCTATCAGCAGTAGATATTGGATGAAGTAGTGTGCTATTACAGGCATGAGAATTTTCAGTTTAAAAACTGAATCAGTTTTTTTTATAGTCAAAATTTCCGCAACTTTATTTAATTTCAGCCTGTTTTTGGTACTTTTTGCCCAATTTCACGCGCATTTTCAGTTTTTTCAGTTTTTTTTAGGAAAGTGCAGTCTGATGGTGAATGAAGTAGTGTACGTGCTATCACTGAGTATCAGCAGTAGAAAATGGATGAAGTAGTGCTATCAGCAGTAGCAAGTGGACGAAGTAGTGTGCTATCAGCAGTAGATGGTGAATCAAGTAGTGTGCTATCAGCAGTAGATATTGGATGAAGTAGTGTGCTATTAGCAGTAGATGGTGAATGAAGTAGTGTGCTATCACTGAGTAGCAGCAGTAGAAAATGGATGAAGTAGTGCTATCAGCAGTAGAAAGTGGATGAAGTAGTGTGCTATCAGCAGTAGATGGTGAATGAAGTAGTGTGCTATCAGCAGTAGAAAGTGGATGAAGTAGTGTGCTATCAGCAGTAGATAGTGGATGAAGTAGTGTGCTATCAGCAGTAGAAAGTGGATGAAGTAGTGTGCTATCAGCAGTAGAAAGTGGATGAAGTAGTGTGCTATCAGCAGTAGATAGTGGATGAAGTAGTGTGCTATCACCTGTAGATATTGGATGAAGTAGTGTGCTATCAGCAGTAGATAGTGGATGAAGTAGTGTGCTATCAGCAGTAGATAGTGGATGAAGTAGTGTGCTATCAGCTGTAGATATTGGATGAAGTAGTGTGCTATCAGCTGTAGATATTGGATGAAGCAGTGTGCTATATCAGCAGTAGATAGTGGATGAAGTAGTGAGCTATCAGTAGTAGATAGTGGATGAAGTAGTGTGCTATTAGCAGTAGATGGTGAATGAAGTAGTGTGCTATTAGCAGTAGATGATGAATGAAGTAGTGTGCTATTAGCAGTAGAAAGTGGATGAAGTAGTGTGCTATTAGCAGTAGAAAGTGGATGAAGTAGTGTGCTATTAGCAGTAGATGGTGAATGAAGTAGTGTGCTATCAGCAGTAGATGAAGTAGTGTGCTATTAGCAGTAGAAAGTGGATGAAATAGTGTGCTATCAGCAGTAGATAGTGGATGAAGTAGTGTGCTATCAGCAGTAGATAGTTAGATGAAGTAGTGTGCTATCAGCAGAAGATAGTGGATGAAGTAGTGTGCTATCAGCAGTAGTAGTGGATGAAGCAGTGTGCTATCAGCAGTAGATATTGGATGAAGTAGTGTGCTATTAGCAGGAGAGAGTGGATAAAGTAGTGTGTTTATATTAGCAGGAGATCGTGGATGAAGTAGCGTATTATCAGCAGTAGATAGACAGAAGCAGCGTGTTATCAGCAGTTGATTTGTAAATGAAATAGTATGCTATCAGCAGTAGATAGCGGATGAAGTAGTAAGGTATTTTCAGTAGATAGTGGATGAAGTATACTTTGATCAGCTCGTAATCGGCGGGCCTTTTAACATAGCGGATTAATATCTATATATTTTATCTCGAGAAATGTCTTGTGATATCTTGCCAGAAGCATCATAAATTATTCATCAAGTCCGATACGTTATCTATTTTCAAACTCAATAGAGATCAACCAGATAAACACAATAGAGATCAGACAGATCAACTTTAAATCTTTTAATGTGGGTCTTCTTTTCGGCGTAGTGATAAAAGCCTAACAATTTCCGCCGATTACGAGCTGATCAAAGTGTAGTATGCTATCAGCAGATAGCGGATGAAGTAGTAAGATATTATCAGTAGATAGTGGATGAAGTTGTGTGCTATTAGCAGTAGATAGTGGATGAAGTAGTGTGCTATCAGCAGTAGGCCTAGATATTGGATGAAGTAGTGTGCTATCAGCAGGATAAAGTGGATGAAGTAGTGTGCTATCAACAGTTACCATAGGGTATTAAATAAAAGGCACTAAATTTAATGCCCACGGGACCCATGGGCGCCGCCATACCAAAATTACCAAGTGATCAGTAGATGTGCTATAATGCTAAGAGATAGGAATGTTTTTTAAAATTGCTGAAAATTTTAAAGGCAACTTAATTATACATTGGGGGATTCTGTTTTTTAATGTTTTCAAGAACTAAATTTTGAAAGTTTTGATCGAAAATTTGAACATGCGTCCCGCGTTTCCAATTGAAATTTTTTTTATTTTTTTTATTTAATACATAGGAAGACCACCCGTTGTGCCATAGGTCACTTTTCCAGACATCGAGCATCATGTCCAGACGCTGTAATGCCAGCGCCCATCAGGTCACGTGGGCATTAAATTAAGTGCCTTTATTTAAATGCCCTTAGACGACTAATCAACAGTAGATAGTGGATGAAGTAGTGTGCCATCAGCAGTAGAAAGAGACAGAAACAATGTGTTGTCAACAGGAGATAGTGATCAGTAGATGTGCTATAATGCTAAGACAAATATCACTAAAATTGCTGAAAATTTAAAAGGCAACTTAATTATACAATGGGGGATTTTGAAAGTTTTGATTGACGGAAAAAAAGTTATCGACGGAAACTTACAATAATACTACAAAGTTGCAAAAAAATTATAAAAAAATGCTAGAAAATTCGGATATGCATCCCGCGTTTCCAATCGAAATACACAGGAAGACCTCCCGCTGTGCCAAAGGTCACTTTTCCAGACATCCTGTCTAGACGCTGTAATGTCAGCGCCCATCAGGTCACGTGGGCATTAAATTAAGTGCCCTAAGACGACTGATCAAAAGTAGATAGTGGATGAAGTAGTATGCAATCAGCAGTAGATAGAGACAGACGCAATGTGTTGTCAACAGGAGATACCGTAAAACCCCGTCTACAAGCATATAGAGTGCTTCTGATGAAAGCTTCATTAATCAAGGCGCCATTATGGAGTTTGAGCAAATAAATTACGGATCCAAGCATGTACAAACAGAGAGATCAAATCACTTTATTATCAATTATATTATTTTAAGACCAATCTTTTGTATTTGTATATTTACGCTTGCTTCGAATTAATATAGCTTTCATAAAAAAACACTATGCTTGTAGACGGGGTTTTACGGTAGTGGATGAAGCAGTGGCGTAGCCAATGGGGAGGGGTGGGGGCAGGGGGCCGGTGGGTTTAAAATTTGGGTAAACAATAGAGTAATTTTTTTAAACCATGTTGACAGAAAAAAAAGGGAGAATAATTGTAAAGTAATGATGAAAAATTGTGAATTTTACATACAAACTTTGTGTTTATATGAAGAGCTTATTTCCGAACCGTGTTTAAAAGTCCACTATCCCATGTTTCTGATTTCCCTGTGCGATATTGCAATGTGTTGTGATGCTAGGTATTACAATTTCAGTTGGATGCACCATTACAAAGCAAACACTGGATGGACGCACAGTGAGGCTTTTGTTTCCCAAATGATAACAATAGTATGCATATTGTTATGCAGCATTGTTATGGTAAATAATAGCTTGTTGATGGTACAACTCATTGTTGCTAATGTCCAACCAAATTAATTGTGATTGTATCTCACAAGTAAATGAGACACATGGGGTTGTGGACTTAACACAGTTTGGAAATAAGCTCTTCGTATATCAGTCCCAGAACAACGCCAAATATGGATTAAAAGACCTTTGACATTGGATGTACAACAGCATGTTATGATCTAATGGGAAACTGTGCACATCAACAAACACCATTTCTATCAAAAAGGCAACGGCCGATATAATTTGAAACCACATAAATTACTAGAGTTGGTTCTTCTCTTGGATTTGGACCAAGCTTTAGAATATCGACTGTTGCTTTTGAAATAAAACAAACCAGAAATTTATCACCCATTGTAAAAGATATGGCACATGTACCGAATACATGTACATACATTGGCTGACCTTGTGGATTTCCTGGCCCAGCCATGCTAACCACATAAGGAGATTATACGATTAACCTAGTGCAGCTATTGTCATAGCAGGGTATTATTATGTAATACTCCTGATCCATATTTGGCGCTCTCTTGGACTGTATATGTTGTTACCGCCTAGGCGCCTATTATCCTTTTTGGGTCAACAAATCACAACTTCCGTCGGAAAAAATATTTCCGTCGGTACATTTACAAGTTGTGCCCTCTCCCGGTTTCAAAATCCTGGCTACGCCACTGGGATGAAGTAGAGAGTGGATGAAGTAGTATGCTATCAGCAGTAGATAGTGGTTGAAGTAGTGTGTTATCAGCAGTAGATAATGGATGTAGTAGTGTGCCATTAGCAGGAGATGGTAGATGAAGTAGTATGCTATCAGCAGTAGATAGTGGGCACGGTGGTGGGCACGGTGGCTCAGTGGTTACGGCCTTGGACTCATAATCTGAGAGCTTGCTTGACGTGCGTGGGTTCGAGTCCCCGTCCCGCCACCGTGTTGCGCCCTTGGGCAAGGCGCTTTGTCACGCTTGCCTCACCCCACCCAGGTGAAATGGGAAGCTGTTAGGGGTAGTCACAGTCGTTGTACTGATGAACCCTGCGCCATTTGTAGGCAGCAAACGTGGTTCCGACATATTCTAATAACGGCGGAATAAATGTAAAGCGCTTTGAGGCTGTTTACGGCATAAAGCGTTATATAAATATCTACATATTTTTTTATAGTGGATGAAGTAATGTGCTATTAGCCCGGCTATTAGCAGTAGATAGTGATAGAAGCATGGTGCACAGTGTCATCGCCCCGATATCTTCATGGCAGAAATCGCCATGGTAGGTTGAATCCACAGCCGACCGACCTTTGAGACGCATAATTAGCCGAGGGACATGACTAAGGCTACTCACAGTAGCCGGGTAATTAATTTCTCTGTGCGTGAGTAAGCTTGTACTACGCCATTGAGGTCAATGGTCGCCGACTTTTATACTGCCTCCACGGGAGCAGTGAGTGTAGCTATATAGCCTACTACGCGCTGTAATCCATACAGGACTAACGCAATATAAAATCAGATTTTTGGTCAGTTTTTGAGTCAAGACGCAAGCTTCTTTCTCAAGACGCTAGCTAACGACCATCATATATGTTCAACACATATATTCAAGTGCAAGGAACCACATCAGGATTCTTCAGACGAAATCATTTACGGGAGATATTCATCATTTTCTACCCCGGTATCCAAAGATTTTCGTCTGAATATCAAAATCGTGCATAGCACATTCACGTGCATCGATCCCGGGTATTTATTTTAGTATCTCTGCTGCACCAAGTAATTATTAGCCAGGCGATGTCGGTGTGTTGTGTTATCAGCAGTGAATGAAGTAGTGTGTTATCAGCAGTAGATAGCGTATGAAGTAGTGTGCTATCAGTAGTAGATACGCGGTTGTTTGATGTCATGTAAAACTGCGTCATGTTAAACAAAAGTTCAACAATGATGGCGCTATTTATCTAAAATTATCTAAAAATCTTTACAAGGGGTAGACACTTGTAAAATAATATTAGAACATCGGCAAACAGACCAACAAATCACAAGGGAATTTTCAAAAAACGTTTTTTCATGAAATGTAAGGTATAACTCATAATTATTTAGCTAATTTAAATTTAAAATATATGTAAATAGCGCCCTCAATTTTCACACAAATGTACAGTTTATAGAATTAAAATTACCACAAAAAGCAGAAAAAGATGAATAATTTGATATAGAAACGAAAATCTATGTTTAAAATTGCTACAAAATAAATTGTATATACACAGTTTATTATTGTGATAGCTGTTGGTATTATTCAGTTTAGAATTGAACATTATAGTAATGTTCTGATTGAAAAAATAATAAATGATCGCATCAAACAACCGTGGATAGTGATACTTGTATATGGAAGCAGTGTGTTATATACGCAGTAGATCGTGGATGTGCTATCAGCGATAGGTAGTGGATAAAGTAGTGTGCTATCAGCAGTAGATAGTGATAGAAGCAGTGTGTTATTAGCAGGAGACAGTGGATGAAGTAGTGTGCTATCAGTAGTAGATACGCGGTTGTTTGATGTCATGTAAAACTGCGTCATGTTAAGCAAAAGTTCAACAACGAAGGCGCTACTTACTACTTGTAGGCTTATACACATCATTTTCTTAAAATGACTTGAAAATATCTTTCCATCGTGTTATTAACTTCTGATTGTATGAGTATGAGAAAATGTTGAATTCATGAGTATTATTAATAGAGAAGGCCCATTGAGCATAGAATCAATTTTGACAAAAGGAGTTGTCCTTGTCAATTTGTAGACATGTACTTTTGATGTACTTTTGATTATTTACATAGCTTCTTCTCCAAATCACTGTGTAAACATCCATCCCAAAATCTGATTGCTATTATTATATGGGTGAATGGACATATCACAAAAGGATTGGTTATCTCCATAGGGCATGTACTTAAGCATTTTTTTTAACTGGCCAGCGCGTCTTTATTGGGCGTTTTATCGTAGGTCAACGAGTAATGTGAAGTAGTGTGCTATCTGAAGAAGAGGGTGATAGAAGCGGTGTGTTATCAGCAGTAGATAGTGAATGAAGTAGTAAACTATCAGCAGTTGATAGTTGATGAAGTAATGTGCTACCAGCAATAACGGATGAAGTAGTGTGCTATCAGCAGTAGATAGTGGATGAAGTAGTGTGCTATCAGCAGTACTAGATAGTGACAGAAGTAGTGTGTTATCAGCAGGAGATAGTGGATGAAGTAGTGTGCTATCAGCAGTAGGTAGTGGATGGAAGTAGTGTGCTATCAGCAGTAGATAGTGGATGAAGTAGTGTGTTATCTGCAGAAGAGAGTGATAGAAGCGGTGTCTTATCAGCAGTAGATAATGAATGAAGTTGTAAACTATCAGCAGTTGATAGTTGATGAAGTAATGTGCTACCAGCAATAACGGATGAAGTAGTGTGCTATCAGCAATAGATAGTGGATGAAGTAGTGTGCTATCAGCAGTAGGTAGTGGATGAAGTAGTGTGCTATCAGCAGTACTAGATAGTGACAGAAGTAGTGTGTTATCAACTGGAGATAGTGGATGAAGTAGTGTTCTATCAGCAGTAGGTAGTGGATGGAAGTAGTGTGTTATCAGCAGTAAATAGTGAATGAAGTAGTAAACTATCAGCAGTTGATAGTTGATGAAGTAATGTGCTACCAGCAATAACGGATGCAGTAGTGTGCTATCAGCAGTAGATAGTGGATGAAGTAGTGTGCTATCTGCAGAGGAGAGTGGTAAAAGCAGTGTGTTATCAGCAGTAGATAGTGAATGAAGTAGTAAACTATCAACAGTAGATAGTTGATGAAGTAATGTGCTACCAGCAATAATGGATGAAGCAGTGTGCTATCAGCAGTAGATAGTGGATGAAGTAGTGTGCTATCAGCAGTAGGTAGTGGATGAAGTAGTGTGCTATCTGCAGAAGAGAGTGATAGAAGCAGTGTGTTATCAGCAGTAGATAGTGAATGAAGTAGTAAACTATCAACAGTAGATAGTTGATGAAGTAATGTGCTACCAGCAATAACGGATGAAGCAGTGTGCAATCAGCAGTAGATAGTGGATGAAGTAGTGTGCCATCAGCAGCAGATAGTGGATGAAGTAGTGTGCTATCAGCAGTAGATAGTGGATGAAGTAATGTGCTATCAGTAGTAGATAGCGACAGAAATAGTGTGTTATTAGCAGGAGATAGTGGATGAAGTAGTGTGCTATCAGCAGTAGATAGTGGATGGAAGTAGTGTGCTATCAGCAGTAGATAGTGGATGAAGTAGTGTGCTATCTGCAGAAGAGAGTGATAGAAGCAATGTGTTATCAGCAGTAAATATAAATGAAGTAGTAAACTATCAACAGTAGATATTTGATGAAGTAATGTGCTACCAGCAATAACGGATGCAGTAGTGTGCTATCAGCAGTAGATAGTGGATGCAGTAGTGTGCTATCAGCAGTAGATAGTGAATGAAGAAGTGTGTTAGGAGATAGTAGATTAAGTAGTGTGCTATCAGTAGTAGATACTGGATGAAGTAGTGTGCTATCAGCAGCAGCAGCAGTGTGGTATCAGCAGGATATAGTGGGTGAAGTAGTGTGCTACCAGCAGTAAGATAGTTGATGAAGGAGTGTGTTATCAACAGTAGATAGTGATATATAGAAGCAGTGTGTTATCAGCTGGAGATAGTGGATGAAGTTTTGTGCTATCAGCAGTATGAAGTAGAGTGCTATCAGGAGTCCCGTCAGGATAACTAGATAGCGACAGAAGTAGTGTGTTATCAGCAGGAGATAGTGGATGAAATTGTGTGCTATCAGCAGTAGATTGTGGATGAAGTAGTGTGCTATCAGCAGTAGATAGTGATAGAGGCAGTGTGTTATCAGCAGAAGTAGTGTAATATCAGCAGTAGAAAGTGAATGAAGCAGGGTGTTATCAGCAATAGATAGTGGGTGAAGTAGTGTGCTCTCAGCAGTAGATAACGACAGAAGCAGTGTGTTATCAGCAGGAGATAGTGAATAAAGAAATGTGTTATCAGTAGGAGATAGTAGATTAAGTAGTGTACTATAAGCAGTAGATAGTGGATGAAGTAGTGTTCTATCAGCGGCAGCAGCACTGTGGTATCAGCAGGAGATAGTGGATGAAGTATTGTGCTATCAGCAGGAGATAGTTGATGAAGCAGTGTGCTATCAACAGTAGATAGTTATATAATATAGAAGCAGTGTGTTATCAGCAAGAGATAGCGACAGAAACAGTGTGTTATTAGCAGGAGATGGTGGATGAAGTAGTGCTATCAGCAGTAGAGAGTGAATGAAGTAGTGTACGTGCTGTCAGCAGTAGTTACCACACACTCGCGAGTTTTAAGGTGTATTTGGGCGAAAATAATTCCCCGTTTCATATTTGGTACATAATCATATTGCCGGTTTTTGCGTGATTGCACAAACAAATATACCCCCCCCCCCTACATGCCTAAGGCCACCCAATACTTCCTGGCAACACTGATTACTATATTTCGTTGAATAGATTCATCAGGTTTGTTCAGTAAATAAACATTTGGATTTTTGTTTGCTAAAACCAAATGAATATTTTACTCACTACAATTGTTACTCCTGCCTACACTGTAAATATTGTACTCGTCAGCGGCCTTAGCTTTCGGAGTGTATCCAAAGAGTTATCAAAAGCACAAAGTTGACACGGCTATGACTCCTCCGCACCCTCAGACAAATCTTAGTCCATCCAAAAGATAAACGTGAAAAAGCAAAAACCGGCTACTGCATTTATGAAATCGGATGTAAAAATGTTGACCTCACTTATGTCGGTGAAACTTCACGTGTGTTTGGTACCAGGCTAGCTGAACATCAAGCAGAAGTGAAAAAGGCGAATGAGAAAAAGTATACTCGCTCTGAACGAAGGACATCAGAAGTGGAACAAACTAAATCAGCAATTTCAGATCACGTTGCACGGGCAAACCATGTTATAGATTAAGAAGAATCTAAGATCCTTGCACGGGAACACGATAAAAGGTCTAGAGAAGTTCGGGAAGCAATGGAAATAAGGAGACGGGGCACCAAGACCTTAAACAGAGAGGAGGGCACATACCTCTTAAGTCATGTTTACGATCCACTACTGAAGTCTGCAAAAGAGACTAAGGAACACCGGAAACCACTCAAACTTTTTGCTGGGAAAGTGGATCAGATGATATCAGTCATACCTGATGAAGTCCTCCTCCCGGGGTCCTCCTATGAGTAGGACGAAATATTGTAGTGAGTAAAATATTCACTTGGTTTTGGCAAACTAAAATCCAATATATTTATTTTCTGATTAGTATATATTTCAATGCTAGACTACTTTCGCGAGCATGTCACGCCTAGGCGTAAGTATACACAAGTAAATGAAGCCGTGCAATTTCTCGTAAATTTTGGACTATAAAATTTAGATACTTCTTTTGTATTAATGAGCACGTACCTACCCACTTACCTGGAGTTTTGAATATAGAAATTTACGAATATTCACTTGCTTCAAATTATCAGTAAGTGACAAAAGGCTAGAATAAAAGATTGGTCACACCTAGGAGTCTAACACTTCAGAATAACAATGACTTACAAAAACGAAAACCAAAACGGAAACAGAAAGTGAAAAGATAAAAAGACCGATAGTACTGTGTATCCGTCTTTCCACCATTCATTTTTATATAACTAATAATGAGGCATTTTACGTGTGGTGAAACAGTGGTGACCTCCGTATCCTTGTTCGAACATTGAACCCGTGTTAGCATCGTGTATCCATCTAGCTCCATCTTACAATTATTTATTGAAATTGTTATTCACTACATTGAATTTTTCTTGATTCAAAATAATATTACAACTAATTGTGGAAACTATTAGTATATGAACTTGTCAGTTAACTTGCCAAACTCTATTTTGGTATTTTCTCAGGGCATTGTCCTTATCATTTATCATCTACTGTTTTTAAATTACAAGGGTTCAATGGCTATCACCTGTTGTAAACATGGTTCGTTTTGAACAATTCCAGTGCAAAATGATGTTGATCTACTCACATTTTTAGTGAGGTTTCACCACTACACTAGTGGTTTCTTCAGACTGCAACTCATCACATCTTGACCGCTTCCTTTTATAGAAAACAGGAGCCGTAGAGGGCGTATTTTTTGCGAATTTATTAAATATGGCAAATTTTTTCGCTGAACCGTCGGGTTTTCTGGTGATAAGAGTATCAAGCAAGGGAATAGGGCCCTCTTGCTCGTGTTCGTAGATGAATTTGACACTGTTGGTGCGATCAATGGTGTTTAAATGATCTGTTAGATACTATTTCCAAGACATCGTCATCATATCTCTTCCAGAGACGGGGCGACAGCGAGTGGGATGAGGGGACTACACATGGCCATGCCGAAACGTTAGCGATATATTTGACCTGAGTAACTCAAATATGCGACCGTAGCAAGGCAAAATTTGGTAATGTCGTCGATGGTGAGGAGAGTTCTGTTTTTGAGATATTTATCCTCATTCAGTCTTTCTCTGAGCACATGAAGAGTGAGATCAATTGGGTCTATACTTTTCGGCGTAGTGGTAAAAGCCTAACAATTCCCACCGATTACATGGATTACGAGCTGATCAAAGTATAGCCTGATTACAGTCATGACGATTAAGTGCAGGATAATAACTCCATTCTTAAGCCTTTAACCCCAAATAAGTGTGGGGCACTTCATAGATAATATACTGCTAACTTGGGACTATAATTGCCTATTGTGAGTGCCCCTGTGGTGTGTGCATACATGTAGGCAACAATAACTGCATGATGGAGATCATTTCGTCGCTGTTTTGACATACTGGCGTATGACGATTTTTGGGCAAAATGAGTTATATAAACTTTCAAAATCTGTGAATGAAACTCTCAAATATTCTCAAAGTTTTGAGACCTAAATGTAATTAGTTAATGAGATGGCACTAATTAGTGTGATACGACATTTTTTTATAAATGTAAACCCCCTCCGAAAACGTCATTCTGTATATTTTGACATACAGTCGTGTCAATGATACGTCGCCATAGGCCACCGTGTAACTGTAGTTGCCTATTATTTTAGACGTACTGTCGTATCACAATGTCGTATCATTATCAATACATAGGTTTTGTGCATATTTTGGCATACTGTCGTATGAGTTTGCAGATTAATTACTACTAATTAGTGAATGAATAAACAGTTTGTATTATGTTGAGAACAAAGACATATATATTATTGATTATATTCTTTGATACTTTTATTCTTTTACTTTGGTGCTCTCCAGCGGGTCTTCAAAAATTAGAAAAACTTTAAATGCGATTTTCTCAAAACTGCATTTTTCGTCATACGACAGTATGTCAAAACAGCGACGATTTTATCCGTTTGCCTCCTCCATCTGCAATTATCTCTCTGAGGCTATTGTCAATGCATCTTCCCTCCAGGCCTTTAAATTGGCCATTCAATCCCACTTCCACTAACAAGTTTATAATATTATCTTGATATGTATTTTCTATTTAAATGTTTTAATTTTCAAGTAAGACCAATTTATTGTCTATTCAATATTGAATCTGTCTGGTTTTGTGGCAAAAATGTATGAATAAATAATAAATTAAATAAATAATAAATAAATAATCACTATCACAAACAGATTGCAAAATAAGGTTTGATGAACTTTAATACTAAGCCTACGTAGAAAGAACTTTAATACTGCGTAGAAAGACTTGCACTTGACACTTTACATAAATCTTATGAACTTTAAAACAGCCATGTACTTGACATTTTAATATCAACGTTATTATCGTTATTATCATAAGCCTTCATTTTCTATCGAGTCATCTGCAGGGCAATATCTTAGCTTATCTTGTAGAGAAGAAGACACCTAAAATGATGTTTTTGTATTGATAAAAGAACTATGACTGGTATTCTGAGGATTTTACCATTGCTTGCATTGCTCATTTGGAGCCAATGTGGTGCAAGTACCGGTAACCTTGGTAAGTAAGAAGATTCTTATAACTTTACAGTGCTGCACACGAGTTTTCTCTGGTGGAATTGGTTATGATTTGATGTTATTATTTAACCCCATGAGAATCACCTGCCGATTGGCCAAAAAGAAGATTTAATTATCAATTGGACCAATCTGTAACATTGTTAGAATAATTTCACCACCAAAATGGGGTGAATTACTTGCAAACCTCCATTCGGATTGGTGATTAAAGTGAAAATATTATCAATTAACCAATCAGAGGCATTGTTAGATCGCAATCTGTACAAAATGGCCAACATGTCTGTCACCTTTCATACTAATACAAAGAAATGTATCGCTGGTTGCTGACTTTTTCGCGTTACTAGACCTACTAGACTGTAATGTTTTCACTCCCAAGAAGCAGATTGCAGGTTGCGATGATGAAATATACTTGGCACAACATTCTCACATCTGTACGTCGGATATTACTTGTGTAATATTCAGTTATTCTATTCAGTCACATTAAAATCAACACCGATTGAGACGGTAGGTCTTTTCTTATTATGATTTCACTCTACAAAAATGTTCTTTAAAAGGGTATGCTAATTTATTAAAGTACATTACAATCACGTAAAAGCAAGAATTTTGAAAAACATTTGATCTTAACCCCGCTAAATACCGTGCAGTACCACAGACTGGGTGGGCGCGGGAAACGCACAGGGCATCTCCGACAAACCCCCTCAGTCAGAGTGCTAGGGTATAACATTTAAAGTCAGAGCTGCTTCATATTGATCCACACCACTGCATTTCAATAGACAATCTGCACGTACGAACCACAGATGAATAGAGTCAACTTTTTACATGTAAAGATTTCTTACAAAAACAAAATGTATCATATTAACAGCTAGATTTTATTTGTATTGTAAAAGGGACAAATTTTGCACATTTTCTGGTGTCTTTACGTTCATTTTGTAAGTGAAAAATATTAAACACTGGCTAAATAAGCAACCTCGAACCGTCACAGAAGAGTCGTTTTTGTCAGACCGTGTGAAAATCGCAACCTCCCTAACATTTGCCACAAATATTTGCTTTCTCCTAACTTCTGGACATGGGTGAGTCAACATCTATTTTACAATGACGTCATTTCTTGGTGACAGGAAATGATGAAATTAAACAATACCTTTTATATTTCGTTGGGGTTGGGTTCCTCAAAGCACAATCTTTGCCCTAATCACAATGTACACTTGTGAAATTGGTAACATTCTCCGGAAACATGACATCAATTATCATATGCATGCGGACGACGTCCAGGTATACTTGTCATTCGATCCTAAGATTGAAGGAGACGAAGTATCATCTTGCATCGACGAAATCAGTCCCTCCATACAAGGTCCCTGGTATAGATGAGTTGACTTCTGACGTCAATGTCTGGCACTTTGCTCTTGCACGCATCATCACAATTTCCATTATTATTATTTTTCGCCTCAGCTCAGGGCTCGTGTTTTTAAAACTCCCGCCACATCACAATAAGGCTATTGAACAGTGTTGTGGTTGCATAGGGTTAACTCAAGCATATCGATATACCAGTCCCTTGCCTTTGTTGATAAATATTGAGGTCAACTCATCTATACATGTCCGTGTTTGTCGGTGTGACTGCTCTAAAATTTAATTAGCTTTGATTTTGGAAAACAAATGATAAAACATTTTAATTGGAAATAAAATACAAATTTAGAAACCACCAAGAGGTAAAACATTCATAATTGTTTCTTTGATATTGGCTCAAAATGAGAAAGCAAATGAGTCTTTTTCCTTTTATCATAACAACTTTATGTATTAAAGGAATAATTTGATATATGTTATGTTTCGACGAAATTTAAACCTATTCACAATGCAAAATTGTTGTTTACCTAACGAATATTACTTTTCAAGATATTGATGGGTGCACTGCAGAACCGTGTCAAAATGGAGGGACTTGTAAAGATGGACTCACCTGTAATTGTCCTACAGGTTATATGGGAACCAAGTGTGAACAGAGTAGGTATCGAATGTAAGAAAAGAAGCACACAGAACGTTATATCTTGAAACGTCATACCCAGTTTTGGTCAATACAGAAACCACTACAAAAGATAAAAATTTCGTAGTTTTACACACCATTGATAACATCATTTTAGCGCATGCGCTCAATGTGTTTTGACCTATAACAAAGGTTATCTTTGCCAGTTGAAATATTGTTCCAGTTACATTCAATATTTGTTATATTGTACATATAGGTTATATCAGGGTTCTGTCAGTGGGTAGATTGGTGAAGAATAAGGCATTCTCAATTAAAATGTTTGTTTGAAGTTTATATTGTTTAATTGTGTATAAATCAATGGTGTGAATTTAACGTAGGTTTACAAAAACAATAAATACACGTAGTTTGTATGGAACATTGCATGCTTGACACGAACCAGCGATTCTTGACTAAAAAAAACTTATAATTTTGTTACAATTTCTAACTAAGAGGTCAAAGTGGGCTAAGTTTTACATACTTTACGTATTTTGATTTGATATTAAACACAGACTGTAGGAGTAACAACATAACGGTCATTGCTGTCAATGAGTCTTACGGCTTGGAATATTTGGATTATGATAATGAAGCATTTTGTCAATGGATATTCAGCACTCAGGCTACTGAAGCAACTACTCGGGGAATCTTTGTTCAATTTGAAATATTTAGAGTGGAGCAATGTTGTGACAGGTTATTGTTTGGCACCTTGGAGGATTTTGAGATATATGGTGCATACAATGGGTATAGCCTGCCACGAGACTTCGTTATTGCTGATGGCTTCGTAGTGGTGACATTTAGTAGTAGCAGATTTGATAATGATTTGGGATTTGCTATTACACTGTCAAATGTCAATTCAACAGGTAGTGTGTGTTTGGTGTGTAAACGCCTTTTGGGGACACATACATGAGAAATCGTTGGGTAGTGTGTACCCCGGGGCAGGGGCTATTTTAACGTGCCTCACTGTCACGTACGTGACGAGATAAAATATTCGTGCAGTGACAATTAACCATCCGTGTCGATATGCTTTAATAGTAGACAATGGTAGAGCCTTTCTTACGGTCACATTCAGGTAAAAATGTCATTTTTTTTATTTTGAAACGCACTCTACTTCATCAACACTTTTATCTCATTGCACGAACGTGACGGCGAGGCACGTTAAAATAGCCCCTGCCCCGGGGGCACTCGAATGTGACGTACCTGTGCCCACCAGCGTCATTCGGGGTCATTCGGTGTTGGCAATGTCCAAAATGGGGTGATTTTGTATGGGAGCATTACTCGTTGACTGCCGATAAAACCCCCAATAAAGACTTAGTCACCGGACCGCGCCGGCCAGTTAAAGTACATGCCCTATCACACCACTCCACACCATACATAAATTCTCCCAGTCACATTTCCCAGATATGAAATTAAAAAAAGTCAAATTTTAATTTACTTCTTTTAAAGTTTGGCAGAGGCGGGGTTCGAACTCACGGCGCAACGCTTAGTACTCTATGAGCCTAGCGCCTTAGATCACTCGGCCAGTCGGCCACTTGTCTTGTTGTTATTCATTTGAAACTTATTTAAAAATATAATCGCTACCACGTGACAAGCAAAGACAGAAAACGTATTATATTTTGGAATTTTATCATTAATGTGTATTATAATAGAGCTACCATTATTTATATTGTTGAATTCTCAAGCGCATCATTTCTGATTGGGTTTTATTCCTAAAGCCCGATACTGACTCCACCGGTACATTTTAATTTCATCGCGGGATGCTGAGATGTTTGAAAGCATCGCAGCATCGCATACCGCTGCGAAGTGGAGTCAGGATCGGGCTTAATTCGAACCACCAGCATCCATGGTTCGATGTAGAGAGTCTTTCCTATTCAGAGGAAATATTGCAATTACACACCTTATTGCCTTTTAACAATAACCAATGACACTAGCACGTAATTCCAGTCAAGCACCAATCTTTAATCCTATTGTTGAAGAGGATAATAAGCTTATACTTATGTATAGCATTCGTAAAAAAGCTTAAGTCTTTGTTTGCTTTGGTTAAGTCCTGTTCAAGTGGTGGATTAACCAACAATTAACAATGAGAGTACATTCCTGAACCTCGTTCAGTTGGCGATGATTTGAAGTGACCGCCAATTATGACCATTTGATATTTAATAGGGGCCTACCAGCAATGTGGAAAAAAGAAATAATGTAGTGCCAAAATAATGTACCCTTTTACGGAAGGAGCAAAGTTTAACAAGTTACAACTCCGCTTCTGCAGTACGAATGTCAGCGGCGAATGTCAGGTTATTATTTCCCAGTCTTGAAAAAAAATTGCAGGCAGAGGCGGGAATCGATCTCGGTACCTCCCGGTTAAAAAGCACTGTGCAAAACCACTAAGCCAACTAAATATCTGTCGTGAGATGCTTGGCATTAATCTTTGATATTGCTGAATGGAACAAATCGCGGAATTAAATCAGTAATAAAAGAAGTAGATTCTTATTTAGCGGCCAAATTGGATAAAAGGGGAAATATTTGTCCCTGCTCTAAAGAAAATATAGATTAGAAAATTATCAAATAAATTTAAATTAAAAATTGAGACTTTATATTTATTTATTTCACAAGGCGGCATTTTCACAGACAAACACTGTATACGCTAAAAACTTGACCCTCATTACTAGATGATGGCATAGCTCAGTGTTAGAGCATCAGACTGGTAATGTCAATATCGTTGGTTCGAATCCGCCTGCCAGCAATGGTTATTATGATTTTAATGCTACGCTACAATTTGTTCAATTTTTTTCATTTATTTATTTATTTATTCATTCATTCATTTATTCATTCATTCATTCATTCATTCATTCATTCATTCATTCATTCATTCATTCATTCATTCATTCATTTATTTAAATAATTTGATATATTTGAAAGGGGTATTTGAGCAATTTGAAATTTTTACCCCCGTATAATCCTATGGGGTCATTTTGAACCCACCCCTCCCAAATTGCCAAAACCTATGAGTTTAAATCATACATAATGATCCGTCAATCATGAGTGAACACCGGTTGGTCACTGCATTTATTTGGGAATGGGTAGGCACTGCAGCTTGATTCACCATCCACAACATGATAATGTGTGCACATGCTACATTATATACACTTGTAGGCCTATGTTGTTGTTGGTGTATAAGTAATGGGCCTTGCAATTGAAATGCCTCAAGCTTTTAATCCGATATGCAGATTATCTATTTGTTTTCATGAATTGGAAGACATTCTTTGATGTATTAATGTACTGAGCTCAATGATCTGAAATTACTGGAGTGTGAGGTCAGCATAGTATTTTATTAACAGAAAGTATAGAGGCCCTGCATGAAATTATCGATTGGCTCCAAACAAACGATTTGAGCCGGTGTCCTTCACCGTAGTTATGGCGGAGTGCAGTCCATTCAATCAAATGTTGTCATCAACCTATTTGATTGCAATCATGCTTTGTTGAATGCATTTGAGTAGTCCGCCATATTTACGGGATGATATGTCAGATCACATGCAAGGCCTCTATTCTCCAATTTCATTTCCTAATGTATGTGAGAATGATACAATAATGACATGATGAACATAGTCATTGATGCATCAGTTTTAAAATAGACTAGGCGGTTACCATATTTGGCGGTTCTCGGCTGGGCGCGATTACCAGGCTGATGGTGACATGTCCATATGACAGTTTTACTAATTTGACCTCAGATGATCCCTGGCGACCCCAAAATGACCTTCCAAAAATTTGGCTCTAAATGTTGACTGTACCCACCAAGTTTCATGCCCATACGACAGTTTTAGTAATTTGACCTCAGATGACCCTGGGTGACCTTGGATGACCCCAAAATGATCTAAACTTATAACTCTTAATGTTGACTGTACCCACCAAGTTTCATGCCCATATATGAGTTTTTACTAATTTGACTTCAGATGACCCGTGGTGACCTTGGATGACCCCAAAATGACCTTCAAAAAATGTTGTTTTAAATGTTGACTGTACCTACCAAGATTCATGCCCATACGACACTTTTTACTAATTTGACCTCAGATGACCCTGGGAGCGGACCCCGGTGTCAGATGACTTTAAAACGAACATAAACATCTTCTTGACAGGACAGAAGTACACCCACCCACCGAGTTTGAGCCCCGTACGACCTAGTTTCATGCCCATATGACAGTTTTTAGTCATTTTACCTCAAATGACCCCTGGGAGGGGGGCCCGGGGTCGGATGACTTAACGAACATGAACATCTTCTTGCCAGGACAGAACTACACCCACCCACCGAGTTTGAGTCCCGTAGTACCTAGTTTCATGCCCATATGGCAGTTTTTAGTCATTTGACCTCAAATGACCCCTTGGAGGGGGCCCCGGGGTCGGATGACTTAACGAACATAAACTGCTTCTTGCCAGGACAGAACTACACCCACCCACCGAGTTTGAGCCCCGTACGACCTACGACGGCCTCACATTGATTAGCAGTCACAGACAAAACCTAAATCTACAGAATATATCCATTACTCGTCTCGAAAGAGCTCAAAATAAATAACTTAGAAAATTTTCTTGATGTCCTTTAACATGTTTCCATAGTTAACCATCGTTAGCCATGGATATCTATGCTGTAGAACTGACCGGTGACTAAGTCCGATTTATTGGGACGTTTATCGACCATCAACGAGTAATGCGCCCAAAATTTCACAAATAGGTTTACCCAATTTACAGTACAAAATAGACAAAACTCATTTATTTTTTTCAATTAATTTCAATGTTGAGGACTAATTGTTCAAAAAAGGGGGTCATTCAGAGTAGGCTACTGAAATAAACACAGGGTCATTGGGGTCTTTTCATAGGCACATGACGTATGTCAATATATGGGAGTGCCCCCGGGGGTGGACGTACATGAAATATGGTCGACCATGCTTTCTGGATGTAGATATTTCATTAAATACATAACATGCATAATTTACAACAATAGTTGGGTGAAGGGTAAGTCCGCACTCAGCAGTACAAGAGTCAAAGATAAGGTCAATACAACTCAATGTGTGTGTCCACAAGATCATGGCGAATACAGAGTGTGTATATCTGTCCCTGTTCTTGTCGGTGTTACTGCTCCACAAATTGACCTTTTCGGTAAATCCCATAAGCCTCTGCGAATACACCCGAGATATCGTCATTTGACGTCACGCCGATTTGTAACGATGTTCGATAATAGTCTCGGTACCAGCCGGTTTGTGCTCCTCCGTCACTAAACAGTGACCGAGGAGCACAAACCGGCTGGTACCGAGACTAGTTCGATAAACGATGTGCGCATCGGCGCAGATCGGCGTGACGTCAAATGACGACATCTCAGCAAAGGCTTATGGGATTTACCGAAAAGGTCAAATTGACTAGTATCACTGGGTCAATTTGATAACAATAACCCATATTACATAAAAGCCAACAACAACAACAATACCAGCTTTCCCTACAATACAATCTGCCGTAATTTACCAATTTCATTAATCAGGGAGGGCGTGTTGGCGCAGCGGTTATTCCTACGTCTTGCACTAATAAGATCCCGGCTTCAAGCCCCGGCGCCGCCCAAAGACTCATGTGCACATGGTTTATCCCGATTCCATGCTCGCTCTCGCAGGTTTTCTCCGGAATCTCCGGTTTCCCCCTGCTTTCAAAAAATCGATGATTAGTTGTTAGGTTATAAAAAACTTCTTTCACCCAATGGAGTTTGGGGAGCTGCACAGATAATTGGTGGATGTTACAATCTAAGTGCGGATAGGTTTGCGCCAGGTTCGGCTGCAACCAGCCTAGTTGATGCGATCGGATTGTGATGATTCACCATAGCAGCAAAATTACAGCGCCTTGATCCCTCTGATATCTGGGAAAAGGCGCTATATAAAACATCTATTTTTTTAAATCAGATCTTGCTATTAAAATGGAAAACTTATTAGCTTTCAACACACGTAAAACAATACCTAAGAAGCGTTTACTTGCTACAGGATGATAAGTTGTAATGATATGAGATTAAATGTCGACTAAACTGCTGCACAGTCTGTAACCTTTGGTATCAATTAGGACTGAGTTGAAGATGATTTGTTTCCTGACATTTGGCTCAAAAGGAGCAAAAAGGTATTTTCTGTTTTATTGTATAACACCCTAATATCCACTTTAAATAATTTAACTAACTATTACTTTTCAAGATATTGACTGGTGTTCTGCAGAACCGTGTCAAAATGGAGGGACATGTAAAAATGAAATCAATGAATACACCTGTCAGTGCGATGCAGATTATACGGGAACTAATTGTGAACAGAGTAAGTATACCCAATTAAATAGCGCACACCGAAATCGCCTGGTAAATGATTACATTGTACAGCAGAGAAACTAAAATCAATACCCGGGATCGATACGCGTGTATGTGCTATGCACGATTTGATATTCAGACGATAAATCTTTGGATACCGGGGTAGAAAATGATGAATAGCTCCCGTAATTTTTTTATTCTAAAGAAGCCAACTTCAAGGCTTGCACTTGAATATATGTGTTGAAAGAATATGTGACCCGGCAGCACAAACGAGCCGTAAATTCCCTAAATTGTATTCTGAGTTATGGTGTAAAATGTGTACGAAGGTCGTATTCATCGGTCACTTAAGCTGGCGCGACATCTGTCTTATTTTGATAGTCACAACACCAGTCAATAATCCTATTATTAAAGTGGATAATAAGCTTCTACCTTAGATGGCTATAGAACTTTTAATAGCTCTGGTCTTTGTTTGCTTTTACTAAATCCTTTTCAAGTGGGGGGTTCTTTGTATATGTATGCATAATTAATAATGAGAGAACCTTCTTCAACCTCGTTGACTTGGGGATGATTTGAAATGACCGCCAATTATGACTGTTTGATATTTATTGCCAGCAATGTGGAAAAAGAGACACACATAGAAACGAAAAAGCTATAATTTTGTTGAAGGAGCAAAGTTTAACTAACCATAACTCCGCTTCTGGATATCGTTTGAAGTCAAATGATATACCATTTTAAAGTTTATGATGTTTATTTTTTAAACACGAAATAAAACAAAATTGACTGGGGGAGGAATTTACGGCTCATTCGCCGTGGACGGTCACATATGATAGTCGTTAGCTTGCGTATTGAGAAAGAATCGTGCGTTTTGAACTCAAAAACTGACAAAAATTCTGATTTTATATGTGCCGAACGAAAAAAAAAAAGACTGCCCTCATTCGTAAACACTCGGGTCACGGAAGATACACGGTACTATAGCGCAGCGTAGGCCAGGCAGTCTAAAAGCAGATAACGTCAGGACGTATGCCATGCTCATTGACATCTACAGAGGTCAGTCACTCGGCTATTGTCAATGGCCTTAGTCGGATGTCCGTCGGCCCATTATGCGTTTTAAAACTATTAAACAGGTCGGGACAAAATTGCCATGCGTGGCTGTGGATTCAACCTACCATCATTGCGATTTCTGCCATGAAGATATCGGGGCGATGACGATGACACTGTGTAGCTGTTCTCAGTGATGCTTACTTGCTGCATACCAAGCAAACACAAAAATTATATTTTGGGCTTTGGTTTAGGTAAAATGTCGGGTTATATAAAGGTCATGAAAACGTTTTGTATGAAAACACACTACAACAATGTTTAAAATGTTTTCAAAATGTTATTGTAAACTATTTTTTTGCAAACATATTTTGTCTTCAAGTCTTCAAGTCTTCAAGTCTTCAAGTGCTGTTCTCCTCTGTCAACACTTAAATAACATTATGTTAAAATATTATATTTGCAGTAGGTTATCACAAAATGTTTTTGAATGTTATGAAAAACGTTTTATATCTTTTATATACCCTCTACATAACCCGACATTTAAACGTTTTCTGACAACCTTTTATAACCTTTTGCGAATGATGTCGAAAACGTTTGGTGTTTGCTGGGTCAGTCGGTGTATTAAACATTAAAACAAGGTACTTCTTAGTAACCCTGTATTTGACATATTGTACTCACACAGGCTGTTGGAACACCAACAAAACGGTCATTAGTTTCAACGAGTCCTACACAGTGGAGTATTTGAATTATATTAACAATGCACTATGTCGATGGAGAGTCAGCATTACTCAAGAAAGACACATCTTAGTTCACTTTGATAAATTCAGACTTGAAGAATGCTGTGACTTCCTACAATTTGGCACTTCGGAGGAGAATCTTTATACATATGGTAGATACAGTGGGTATAGGATGCCACCAGACTTCATTATAGCTGATAGTTTCTGTACTGGTGACATTTACTAGTGACTCCATCGTAACTGACTTGGGATTTGCTATTACACTGTCAAATGTCAATCCAGGTATTTACGAGTGTTTGGATTGTAAACAACATCAACACACACATTCAATAATACGGCTGGGTAAAACATTGGCGGCGCCACGGGGACATGGAGGGGGCAAATACCCCAGGCAGAACTCTTTCCCCCTGTTTCCCCCAGCAAAAACCCAAAATTACGAAAAATTTCACTTTTTGCGGCCATTTTGCACAAAATTGGTTGATTTCCCCACACCCGGAAATTCACTTTGCTTTCCCCCAGTCCACGCCCATCGGGACACAAATCCAAGAGCGGTTAAGACAATACAACTCAAATGGGTGTAGCCTGGGTCCATTGCAACAAACGAGATGTCATAATGCGCAGAAATGTATTTTGCTTCGCATGCATATCCCAAATTTGGCATCAGATAAACCGTTTTTGAGTAATTTTGGCTCAAAAGGAGAGCAAAAATGTAATTATTTTTCTTTCTTATTTTGTATGACAAAATATTTTTAAAATTTACTTAAGGTATTGACCTGTGCTCTGCAGAACCGTGTCAAAATGGAGGGACATGTGAAAAATATTTCAATGGATACACTTGTTATTGTGATGGAGGTTACACGGGACCTCATTGTGAACAGAGTAAGTATAAATCCACAAACAAAAAGCATGTACGACTAAATTGTAGAGAGTACTGCATTAAAATGAAGTTAACCCAATTTTAATACCAAATCTATCCATTGCATGTTTTGTTCCACATCCTAGTGGACACTTCTTAGAAACTAAGCATAATGGACAATTCCATTTAAAATCACACTTTTCTGTGGAAGATTTTGGAAATATCTTCCACAGAGGGAGTATGAATTTCAATGAAATGAACACATTAGCAGCTCCATTTGAAACTCACCCTTCCTCAGGGAAAGATTCAGGCTCAATCTTTCTCAGAGAGCTTCAGAGGGTATATGGAATTCAAATGGAGCTGCCTATCGTGTTCATTCCATTTGAAATTCATACTCCCCAGTGGAAGATATTTCCAAAGTCTTCCACAGGGTAGTGTGGATTTTAAATGAATAGCCCAATAGACTACCACACGAGAATGTAGGAGATCAATGTGAGCAACCTCAAGTTTGTCTATAATGTTGACTTGTAATACTGATGATGATGGGTTACCGCTTTTTCAAATTTTCTATAAATTAAAGCTATCTTGGACGACGACTCTCTTATACGTCTTGTTGGGGCGCTAACAACAACGAAGGTCGAGTTGAAGTGTTTCATCATAACGTCTGGGGAACAGTTTGCGATGACTTCTGGACGATAGCTGATGCACAAGTAGTTTGCCGACATCTTGGACTTCCCACGGTGCTGCCCAAGCATTTCGTAACGGCGCCTTTGGACAGGGCTCTGGACAGATATGGCTGAATGGTATTGGGTGTAGAGGATCGGAAAGCAACCTGGATGATTGCAATCATAATGAATGGGGCATTCACGACTGTACACATGATGAAGATGCCGGTGTTCGCTGTGCCGATTGTAAATATTTATTTGAAAATAATCAATAAGGTTAAGTTTTTGATGCGCGGCGACATGCGCTTTGAGTTAATAGCATTTATTTCAATTTGATCGCAAAATATTGTCAAGAAAATGACAACCTAATGAAAGAAAAAAAATTACGACTAACATTGTTCTGGTGCTCTTAACCATGATATAAATTTGTAAAATAACATGCTAGGTTTTAAACTACCAATTATCTTGCAGCCATTATTAACTGTGCAAGAAACCCATGTGTCAACGGGCAATGTCAGAATGGCGCCAATCAATACATCTGCTTGTGTAATCCAGGGTGGACTGGTGAGAACTGTGACAAGAGCAGAGGTAAGTAGAGAATTCTCCTCCGCCGCCAGTGTGATCATCCACTCACTCCATATAGTGAGAGAAAAACCATCTGGCGTGTCGCGATGGCGGCGAAGACTAAAGCTATAATTGACGAACACGCATGCGTTAGTAATATGTTTCTGAAGTCCAGCATTTTTTAACGGATCGACCCGACGTTGCCCTTATGAACTCTCACCATCCTGACCTAGTACCCTAGTGGGTCATCAGTGTTCAAGTCTGAGAGAGCTTCGCCGCGTTTAGGGACGCACCATTAGATTCTCAGGGGGGGCATGGGAGTTTGGGTCATGCAGAATTTTTGTTTTCGCCGCCGAAGGCAGCGGAATTTTTTTTCGCCTCCAAGAGCACCAAATTTTTTTTTGCGCCTTCGCCGCCTTCGGCGGCGAAGTATTTTTTTTCAATTTTAATGTAAATTTTTATACAAAGTTTGATTTTTTTTAAATTTATCATCAATGTCATATCATGTATTTTAGTGATCCAAATGGAATTTATGGGACACTGCTACGAAAGTTACCCATCACCATTAAATTATTCGGATGCAAAGTCGAGGTGTGAAGAAATAGGAGCCTACCTAGTTAGTATCGGAACGCCGCTGGAAAATGTAAGAGAGACTCGTGTTTCAATTCGCTATTCGCAATAAGGGCGCCGCCAGCGGTTTGCGATGTAATCGTGATGTATCATAGGGAAAAGGTCGACATCAAGTCCAGCGCAATACGAATATTACCATGTTATTACATAGGAACACGTGACAATATTTTTTAGTTTGTCAAAATAAAGGTGTTACACGCGAATCGATACTCAATAATACTTAATAATGTGATTTGAAATATGCACAATTAATTTTTCTCGGTCGATTTGCGTGTAATACCGTTATATTGACAAACTAAAAAATATTGTCACGTGTTCCTATGTAATAGCATGGTAATATTCGTATTGGTGCGGACTTGATGTCGACCTTTTCCCATGATACATCACGATTTTCCCATGATACATCACGATTACATCGCAAACCGCTGGCGGCGCCTCTTATTGCGAATAGCGAGAATTATATAGGCCTACTCCCAGAATCAAATGAACTTACTAGACACTTTTTTTAAAACTAAATTATTTTAATTATATTATCATCTTATTGTACAAGCGTATAATTTACTCTTTTACGACAAGTTAATCTTTATTAAAATAATTTTAGTGATAGAAATATTACAAGAGACTTTAACAATTTAATGGCTAAGAACAAATTGTTCACTATGTCTTGATTTTTGTGAGTGGCCTTTCTTTTTTTTTTTTTTTTTTTTTTATAATTTTGCTTCTTTCGTTTGTCTCCTTCGGGCCAGTATGCTTATTATTAGATTTTAAAACGTGGGTTGAGCTCTTCGTTTTCGCCTAATCCTATCTGTGTGTCCACCTTAACCGGTTGGTTAAAGAAACAAACAAACGCATAATGTGGAACTATATTGTTTTTTTTAAAAAGTTTAAATTTCCCTGGTCATTTTATTAGAAATCACATCGATGTACCATAAGTTTTATTTTTGTACAAATATCGAAAATTACTTTTATAATCGTCGCTCTCATCATATAGTGGCGGCTATAATCATAGTGTCGTTTGTGCGCTGTATCGGGAAATATCCTTTTGACTGAAATCGTACATTAAGACTTTAATAATATGATTTCACAATATCTCAAATCTAACTTTTATGTGTCTACTTTATCATGACATTATCAATGATCCCAACAAGTGACTCGTTAACAATGCTATGCAATACAACTGTCTCCACGCGGGTGTCGACTGCAGACGACAAGCTTTTGTTTTTTTTAATTCAAAATTTCAAACATTTCAGAATTGTAAATTTTCATTACCATATTTGGAATCAACATGAAAAATGCATTAAAATGAGTACAAACAAGCCTAGCATTGGTTCAGTAAATCTTTATATAGCTCTTGATATTTTGAGAAAATATCTCAAAATTTGGACTTTTTATGTTGAAGCTTATCGCTAGCAAGCAGAGCTAGTGCATTTCTCGAAGTGATAAATTGCGACAAAAAATCACTATCTATCCGCCGCCGCGACTCATATCATCTATCTCCCAATTATGTTATGCGACCAACAAAATGATTTTGTAATTATGTTTTTTAGGATATAATAACTGATAATTTAGAAAATCAAACGGAGATAGCTTATTGGATAGGATTGAACGATATAGTGGCTAAAGATGAGTTCGTGTGGGGCGATGGTAATGGGACAAACATGACTTACAAGTAAGTTAAATTGATACATTGTAATGGGACAAATATGACATGGGACAAACAGGCCATTCAATGTGGTTGCATTGGCTACTATGGCACGCACAGCACGACCAAGCTGGTCCCACAAGTGTTCAATTGGTTTGAGGTCTGGGCTGATGGCAGGCCATTCCATTCTCTCTCTACTCCCATGTTCTGTAGGTAGTCGTTAACTACCATGGCTCTATGGGGCCAGCGTTGGCATCTTGGAAGATTGTATTAGGGTCCTAGATTGTAAAGATATGGGATTGCAGCTTGCTGCACAGAATAATGGTCAATTTGGCCCCACTTCATTCACAAGACATGTACTCAGGCGCGAAAAAGGTGATTGTTTCAAAAGTAGCGTCATATTGTAAAGGGGAATAAATAAATTAGTTGTCCATTGATATACAACCCCATATACAACACGATATGAACATGTCACAAAGAATTTGAGATATAAAGCTTGAAAAAACTTTCCAAACTTTGTTGAGGAGTTTATTTTGCAGTAAATACAATTGAAATAGGCTGACGGTTTCAGTCAATTATACTATACTGCGTATATCTCAAAACAACAAATCCAAATTATCAAATAAAGTAGGCATTAGATGAAAAGTTTGTTCTACGTACTTTGATACCTCATTCAGTACGGTGCGACTTTATTTTCCTAACTTAAACCAATCTGAATGAAAAACAAGAGTATTTCAAAATTGAAAAAAGTGTTTATCTGTACGCTGCATTAAGCCGTTACGAAAGCTAATAAACATCTCAAAAAAGTAACTAACCCCTTAAATAATGGTCATTATTGTATTGCAAATCTGTAAAATGCGTTGAAAGCAAAATTTATTTCTGCGCATTTTGACACCTCATTTGATACGATAGCCCAGAAAACAAAACACCTGTCAATTTAATGTAGTGAGGTCCAGATTTGAAAGTTGCACTTACAAACAAATTTTTACAATACAAAAACACTCAGATATCATTACACAGATTTCTTTCCATTACAGTGAATGCAAAATCAATAGAATTTACTGCAACTTTCAAAACTTGGGCTACATTGATTTAAATGTACGTTGTGACGTCAATATTTAGTCAATTGCTACAAATGAGGTGTCAAATGTGCAGAAATAAATTCTACTTCCAACGCATGTATTCAACAACTCTTCCTATACCTTTGTACAGGAGCCAACCGTTGTTAATCCGTGATGAATCAACACTTTTGCTGTAGCGTATACGCGAACGCGAGCGAGACTACGCGTTACGCGAGAGCGCGTAAAATTCGTCATGCCTGGAACCTTTGCGTATGCAAGCTTACAAGTTTAATTCAGTATTCTACAGGTAGCGGCTAAACATTGCCGTTTTATTCTGTAGTTTTATTGCTGAAATCAACAGAGAAATTATCGAAATTTTTGTAAGGCTGAGTGGCAATGACTAACTGACATTCCTCATAAAATAATCGTGAATTATATACGATCTTTAATTTCTTTTCGTTGTTGAAAGGGATTCAATCATGTTTCACAGTTGTTTATCACCGATTAACAATTCGCGTCCGGCGCGTCTGCGTGGTTTACTTTGCCTAAATCACCCATTTTTGAATAATGGTCTTATTTACAAGGGTTAGTTACTTTTTTGAGATGTTTATGAATCGCTCTGAAGGAGGAAATATCCCAAATTTTGAAATGTCTATCCTTTTTCATTCATATTGGTATAACATGAAGTCGCATCGAATGAGGTATCACAATACGCACTGTAAATTCACCCATAAATTGATTATTTGATTTGGTAATTTAAATTTAGTTTCTGTAAGATATTGCTTTTGTTTTAAGTGTATAGATACTTTTTGTGCGCAGTATAGTTACAATTGTATGATTGGGGACAATCGCAAGAGCATACAGAGCGTACCATACCGTGGAAACATGGCATGTTGCCCATGGGGATCGACGCTAATTCAGGTACCGCGTGTGCAAACTCAAAAATAGCACAAATAGCGCGAGCGTACACAAAGAAACTTCGCGCGATGTCGCCAGATCTGAACGCTGTACCGGCGTCAGTTGCATTCAGAGTGCGCTTAGAGGGCACAGGCATAGAAAATTCCAATCTATTTATTTATTAATCTGTGGAGCGTACAATTGAAGCAATGTCTTTTCTAAGAGAGTAAATCGTGACCGTTATAATTACCCCAGGTTTTTCTTTCCATGGCCTAAATGTGTATTGCAATGTCTAAAGTAACTATAACTTCGGTCACTAATTGAGATTTTAGCATATAAATACCAACTAGCAAAGTTAGAAATTTGTTAACATTCGTATGTTGCAATGGACCCCTTACCTGGGGTATGTGACAATTACCCTGCACCCTGAGAAAATTGTAACACTACACTCTCCAATATCTGTGTTTCCATTTTGAAAATGATCGTGGCCTCAAAATGGCTGGCTTTACTTACCTTTGATTCAATGTCGTGTTTCAAGAATAATGTAAATGGTCAATTTTGTTTGACCTATATCCAGGCCCTTGCAACTATATACTATATCAGCGCAATACAATCGGCTTCCCCCCGTGTATTATCCGCCGGTGCCATTATCACGTGACTGAAGAAAAATGCTGCTGCCACCACAGAATTAGACACAGAGAACCGGGACTCGACCGCCATCTTGATACATTATGAATATATGAATATATAAATAAAGAAAAAATACTGCTGCCACCAACGATACAGCCAGCGACATAGGCTACGTAAACAGCGTATTTATATCAAGACTTAGTTTTTGTCACTGAACGGAGTCTGAAGTCCATCGCACTACGTGCTCTATCTTCGTTCATGCTATATCCAGAGCAACGGCTGATTTTGATCAATTTCATGTATTGTTCTTCCACAAATTCTAGCAACATTGACGGCGACGTGGGATGGAATGAAACTCTCAACTGTTTGACAATCAAACGGTCAGACGGAACCTGGCAATTCGATGAATGTAGTAATCAACTTAAATTCATTTGCGAATGGGAAGGTAAATATGTTACAAACAAACTTGATTTGATAAGGTTTAGAAAGATAACATTTTGTTTCCCGTAGCTGTTCCCCACAAGTTCAACCACTTTTTTCGTCGTTTTTGCGATGTCTTCACATTACGCATATTTACCATTGTGTTGAATATTTGCAGTCGTTGTCTACCTTTTATACCCTTTATATAACCCAACATTTCAACGTTTATCTGACAACCTTTTCTAACCTTTTGCGAATGATGTCGAAAACGTTTTGTGCTTGTTGGGTATATTATATTTTGATCCATAGAACTATACTACAAACAATTATATAATTGCCACATATCTGCTTTTATTACAGATGATATATGTAATGAATTGAGACTTCTGCAACGGAACATCCTCAAATGAAGGTAGACTTGAAATAAAGCTACGCCGATTTGATGTCACATGGCATCCAATCTGTGGCTCATCACAGTCACTATTTGACCAAACGGTACCAGAGGCCATCAACTTTGACCCCGACTCTGCCAAGTATTATTGTCGGCTCTTAGGGCTACCGTAACGTTTGTCTTACTACATGCAGAGCTGTGGCGATTCGATTTGAGTTGGAAATGGACTCTGCACATTTTGTCTTTATTTCAAGATCAATTTTGGAATGTGATCCTAGAACAGCAGTAAGCTTACGTTGTCTTGGAGGTAAGTTTTCACCAAAATATCCCAAAAAATGACACTTGAAATGATTAGCTAAAAACCCACGTAACTGTGGTTATCATTCTTCTTCGATTTATTTATTCCCGGGTTGGGGT